>NW_024523822.1:16184258-16345049 GCF_017590135.1 Pyrgilauda ruficollis | reverse complement strand
GCCTCGCCCGGGGCTGGGCGCGGCCCCGCCGGGCCGGGCAGCGCCGCTGGAGCCGGGCCCGGCCCGGCCGCTGCCTCTCGGCTTCCCCAGCAGCGCGGCGCTCCGCATTCACGAGTCCTGAATCAGGCCAGCCGGACTCGGGCGTGCTTTCCTAATGCCGGTTTGCAAAAGGTTGTTATTTACCTTCTGGTTACGGATATTCGGGCTTGGAAATTGCGTGGTTGCACTTTTTGTGTTTTTTAAAGGAGCCTACTAGGTTAGCCATTCAAAATATTGAAAACATTTCATTTGTATCTTCTTTTTGTTCAGTCTTGCTCAACTGTGCACTGCTGCTTAAAGGTAGTAGAAAATGTTTGTAAAATTTCGGGGAAGAGAAAGGTGCACATTCACCAGACCACCTATAATCTGTTTTGTGTTTTTTTTTCCTTATGTTTCTTTGTATAAGCATCTTCTCCAGATGAAGGATATGCCATCCATCCGGCAGGACTTCACTTATTTCTCCCATCGGGACTTAGGCTGAGATATCCTGCCTCCAGAATGACTGAGTTTCACCCCGGTTGTCCCATGCAGTGTTTATCCTCCACACATAGAGCTGTGACTTTAGAGATTACATTTTAAGAAGGTTTCGTGCAAGTGTGTGTAGCTGCTCTGGAAGTTGAACTAGCTGGGGCATGAAGACTATATTCCTTTATTTTTGGATGCATGGTGTTTCTGGGATATGCTTTTGTGATGACAAAGAAATGCCACATCCTGAGACGCCAGTCTTCCCCACCCCAATCCAAGCCCTAGGTGGAGAGCAGTTGGCTCCATAAAACAGGACTCATCTGTGTTTCTGCCATACCATTCTGTACATAAATAGGTTTGTGATGCTTTCAATATGCATTAATAGCTGCTTGGCTTTGAAGTCGTGGCTTCTAAAGGAAGAAGAAGCAAAAGTTTGTATTCTTTCTTGTGCTCTGTCTTCATCCCTATGCCTTTTGTAGCTGGATGCATCTTGAACCCTTAAGTAGGAGATGTGGGATTGAATCCCCATAAGACTGAAGAAGGCACTAAACCCAGCCTCCCCTCTCTTCTGAGTGCATTACCCCATCACTTATCCAATGATATATTGTTTCCTCTGGACTTATTTTAAAAGTGAACCTTGTATCCCACCCTTTTATCTTCAGGAAAAGACTTAAGGCTCTGAAAGTGCATGCCTACAGGACCTGGTTTGGGTGTGTTTTGGAAAGGAATGAGGTTCATACTTGTGCCGAAGTGTAGAGGCTTTCTTCTTGCGGTTGCCTTCTGGAGACCATATTTCAAATTTATGTCACAGTCTGGCCCTAAATCTGTTAAGACTGTCCTGCAGAGGGAGAAATCTGAGTGGGTGGAAAACAGGGTTGGTTTATGATTCAGAACAAGAAATGTGATTGTCCTTATCTTACAGAAAGGAAGTACAAATAATACTCGGTCATAAACATTTCCAGAGTTATTATCCAGCTGCATAGTTAATCTGTGTGAACTCCAGCAGTACTGGATTTTACTAATGATTACATACCATGTGCAGTCACTGTTTCTTGCTTGTAAATCCCATTTCTTTTCACCTGCACATTCCTTATAACACTTATTTTATTGAAATTTAGTCGGTTTTGACAAAAAAGTCCCAATTTAGCTTTCACACCTGGGTATATATCCACTGAGTAGATTTTTTGGTGTGCCTTTTCCTAAATCCTTATCATTTAAATTAAAGTGGCTGTTTAAATTATTTTTGCTGTGTTCAGGCAAGATGTGCTCCAGTGCCATGTGGAATTGCTTTTGTACTGTTCATTCATGTACTGTTTGAATCTTTAAAGAACTGGATTTTTAAAGATATTAATGTCAGGATTGCATTTTCAAGTTTCCACGCAAAAGCATGGAATGTATGTTTGTATTGAAGTGCTTTTTAATAGCATTTCTGTGTAACTAATTGCATCTTGGCACGTTACAAGGTAAACTAATGATGCAGCTTCCAGTCCACCAAAGTCCACCAAAGTCCACAAGTAGACAGAAGTATATTGATTCACTGTGTGTAGGAAAGTCTGTCTATATAGCCACAAGGACTAAAAACTGCTCTTAAATGGCTGCAAAAAGCTCTTTCCCCTTCATGTTCTTATGCTTATGGCAGTCTAATGTAAAGGAGGCATTGTCACAGAACTACTAAACCAGTTGCTATCAATTTTTGATTATGAAAAATAATTAATGTTTTAATTCCACATATAGTGATTTGCATATTATATACAGAAATTAAAATATATTTTCTGGAATGCTGTAATTCTTCTCCTCCAGGTGACCAACCATTAGAAAAATGAAGTAAGTTATGAAAATCTGTCACTCATCTGTCAGTCAGCTCTAATAAAAGATACATCAGTATTTTGAGAAAATGTATACATCATAGTGGATATGAAATTTACACAGTGGTTCTATGCAGCAAGGTTCAGACTACCTTTTGTGAGACATGGCATGATACTTCTGGAAGAGCTGAATATTAGTAAGGATACTAGAATAATCGGTGAAAGTAATGTCAGTTTCAGAATTCATGGTCCTTATCTGAGTATGTTATCAGAAGCACTTCAGGAAGAGATGTAATCTCATGTCCTGTGTTACAGTGTGCACAAGGGTGGTCTGCCAAAGTGGTCAAAGAGATGGAAAATACAAACCAAATAAATGATAGCCCTATTCTCCTGTGGATCTCTTTATGCACAAGCAGATTTTCCCAACCCAGAGTGGAGCTAAGCAAGGTTTTTCAGACAGGATCTGCTTCTTTCTTCCAGTTACTTTCTTGTTCTGGATGAAGTTTCCCCCAATAGTCATCTGTGTTTCTTTTAGGTTTGCAAAACTGCTATTTCTTAAGATGGAATACAACTCTCCTAATCCTATAGTTAGTTACATATCAAAAATAGAAAGCCTGGAGCTGATCATGCAACACAGGCATTTTGTTTATGGATGAAATAATTTAACATGCTCCTGGAAATTGCATGCAGGATTCTGATCTCATAGTGGTACAAACTCTGGAGTCATTCCCCTTTAACCAGTGAAATTAAATGGGCATAAAACTGCTTTGCATAAGATGAGTGATAAGGAGTGCCTTTAGCATCATTTGTGTAGTGTATTTACTCAGTGGTAACAGAACTTCAGGGTCATGGTTGGACCTATGCATATTATGAATCAGTGTGCAAATACCACCACATTATTGAGGTTTCTTGGGAGGCAGTACAACAGTTGTAGCTTTTTAACAAGCAGAGCCAGGCTTGTGAATGCATGCTGCCCCTTCTTGCATCATTACACTACGGGAAAAACAAATTGAAATTTCTCAATTCATCTTCTCACTTCATCCAGTTAAACTGAGCTTGGGATGTGTGCTGAGGAGAGGAAGTGAAGATAAATGTGCCACCTGTTTGGTCCACCAGTGCTAGGGATGGCTGGTTACCAAACCAGTCCCTGGAGCAGCTCAGAGCTGCTCTCAGCAGTGTTTTCTGGCTGGCTCATAATGCTGTGGTGGTACTCTGGACATGGCCTCTTCCTGCAGAAGTTTCTTCTGTGCCCAGAGCTGTGGGATGAAAGGCATTGACCTGTCTGCTTTGGCTCTCAGGGTACCCTTTAAAGCAGGGAATCCTTTGCTGGCTGCTTAGGGGTGTTTGAGGGTCCCTTCACACAGGCACCACACAGCTGGAGGCTGGAGTGGAGCCAGGGACCCTCCTGGCGTAAACTGATGTTAGGGAGGTCAGGCTGAGGTTCCTCACCTGTTCTCCTAACATTGTTTCCATGTTCCTAAGCTCGCCAGCGCTTCATTTTTGACTTGATGGCACTGCTGTTCTCTAGCAATACAGTATAAGGTGCCAAGGGCCAATTTTCATTTTATTTACTTTGAGAAATTCCTTTTAGATGTGTGAGGGTGCAGCAAAGGTAAAAATGCAGAATCTCATCATAGCATAGAGGAAGATCCTGACCTGAGATGGTGCAGGAGGCAAGGTGGGTAGAGACGGACATGGCAGAGCAAAGCCAGGTTACCTAATGGGAAAATGTCTCCAGAAGTCAGTGTTCTGCTCTTGGCATAGGTGAACCATCAGGAAAAATGGTTTGCATGGATTGTCCTCAGAAGAGAGTGTGAAAGTCTCAGAGGTACAAACTAGGAACATGATATTGTTGGAGATGAGGGTTGAGTAAATAGCACTGGTTGTTTATGACAGAATTGCCCAGGGAAAACTGTGAATAAACTGCACAGCAGCAATATTTTTTTTCTCCTGTCCCCTTCCAGCTTCATGGTATAGAAGAGGACCAGCTCAGCTGATTTCAGAGGGCTGAAGGAGGATGTGCCAAGTGCTGCCACTGCAGGGTGCAGCACAGACCCGTGCCATTGGTACAGCTGGTATCATGGGCCTCTTCTCACTCTGTCAGCGCTCAAGACTTGGTGCAGTAACCTTTGCTCATAACGTGTTGGCCTCTGATCTTATCTCTCACGGGGCAGCAGTGGGTATCCATTGTTTTCATGAACTATCTGTGCTTTCAGGAAGTCACTTTTTTCCTCAGTTGCAGTTTGTTTGCCTTTTGGGAACTGTTTGTTTTATTGAGCAAAATCCTGGCTAAAAATCCAATAGAAGGCAAAGGATAATTAGGCAAAAGACAATGGTGGCTTTATTTTGTGATGACTAAATTCAGGAAGGAGAAGCATGGAGACATTAAAATATGATTGTATAAAAAATCACTGTAGTGGTTTGAAATGGCATAAAAATGCTGCTGCAAAAGGATTGAGTTTATAGATTTCAAAGCACTGTTGAGTTTATTTATTTGTAATAAAAAGGCTTTATCAGTGTTACAATGTATACACATAATTACGACTTACCTAATGACTGTTAGTAGGATGGTGAAGAGTTCTTTGTATGTAAAAGATTATGGGAATCATAAGTAACTTCTATATTTTTAGTTAGTTCAGTTTGCTTAAAACAGCAGGGTCTTATTCTAATGACATCTGTTGTTACTTACAGTAACTACTGGAGTTATAATGCTGAGAGGGAGCTCTTCAGCTACAAATCACTGGCAGACCTGTAATCCTTTTACTGACTATGCATCATTTCAAAACTGTCTCCAGGCATCCAAGTGCCTCTGGTGTTCACAAAATTATTTAATTTCAGTACTAACAGAACATTTTAAAAATCGACACAAGACTTATGAGTCAGATACACTGCCACATTCTAGCTTCTTTATGGAATGTACAGTACGTGGACATTTTTACTCTTTTAAATGATAAATGGAAAGCTATTATTGGGGTTTTTCTTTTAGATAACAAATGCTCATAGAGCTTTTAGAAACCTTCAGGTGGTCTGAGCCATGCTTCTTCATCTTTAGATGTTGAAGATGTTGCTGTTCCCATATTAATTAAAAGGAAAAATGAAATTACCACAGTTATTTGTTTGTACTGAAAGAATATTGATTTAATTATAACATTGAAATTGTTCATAAAGAGTTGTTTTATTGTTCTTGTGTATAGGTGATGTTAGGGATATTGGTACCTCCAGTGTAATTTTCTTGAGTGAAGTTTACCACATTTTATATTCTGGAGGACTCCAAGGGTCTCATTGACATGAATGATTCATGATATATCTGCATTGGTCTCTCTTGTTTTTGTTGTTTGTTTTTGTTTGTTTGTTTGTTTGTTTTAACTTTGAGTAAGCAGAAATAAATGCTCTCTGACCCTGAACTTTAGATTTTGAGTTTGCCTGTCCTCTGCAATGATAAACTCTCAAGGGACAGTCAGGTATTTTCAGGAGCTAGATGCCCCTTAAAGAACATGAACCTTCCTTCAATGCTTGATTTTCTTATGTCAGATTGAGAAATGCTGCCTGCTTATGTGCTCACGTCCTCCAAAAGCCAGTCCTGATAATCATGGCAGGTTCCACACAGTAACTCTTTCTGAGCTATCAAGTCCTGAAGCTACATCAGAAATTAACATAACACATGAGAACAATATTTCAGGGAATTACTGTGAATATATTTCTGCAGGCCTATCTCAGCTATTTAGTTCCTATTGAACCTCACCTCAGATTCTTTCACAATGTTTTTGTAAGTATAAGTATTTGATCAAGTAGGTTTTGATTCACAGGAAAGCAAACAGGTTTGCAGGGTTTTTTTTCTTTTCTTTTCTTTCATAAATCCTAAACCAGTTAAGCTGCATTCCTGTTGGCCTGACGTCCTTCATGAAGAAATAAGTGTTACATGCAGTGTGAATGCATAGAAAACAATCTGTGGTTCTGCTGGCAGGTTTAGCTTACGCATCATCAAGGAAGATGAGGTGGTTTGTACTATCCTCATGTTGAGTCAAACTCTGCTAAGATATGGTTTAGACTATAAAAAATAAGTTAAAACTATTTCACTTTCCCTCCACGATTTTTAGCATGACAACCACAATAATATTTTATTTCATTCACATGTTAATATTTTATTTCATTCACAGTTGCTGATGATTTCTTGTATTCATTAGTGTCTGGCTTTGTGCTTTGCTTCCTGACATCTTTCAGGATGGACATGCTTCTGCACATGTAGAGAGTGTTTTCATCCACTACAGTGAATAACTCCTGATAGTGGACTTGCACACTGTTCTCAGATGTGCTGGATGAGGGGAGAGAAAGGGATGGTGAACTGGCTACCAGGTAAGTTTTGTAAATTTATTTACAAGGCAGTAATTAAAAAATAAAATCAAACAAACTTTAAACAGTAGACTACCTACACCTTTAAACAAAATTATTTTTCTACCCTGGAATTTGATTTGGAATGGGACCTTACATTCACATAGCCTTCGGACTGTTTACAGTCTGTAGCCGTGCATTTCAAATACTTGAATAGCCTTGCCTTTTGCTGCCTACCAGGAGTTTTGTGGAGCTATTTAAGTAGCTTAAATTTTAATCCACAGGTATTTGGAAGAAGGATAAATCAGTGGTCAAAAAACGCAGCTCATTATTTTTACATAATAGCAAAAGAATAAATAGGTCAGTATTCTGTGCATTACTAATAGGATACATAATTGCTGTGTAGTTAGTGTTTATGGGGGTATTTGAAGATGTAATTTTTTGTACAGGACTAATGTGTTCATACATCTCTACATCTAGCTATACTCAAAAAGAAATGCTTAACCTCACATGAAGTCTTTGGGGTTTCTGGTGCACAGTGAAAGAAACCAGGCCGGGATTCGTCTGGTCAAGTGCCTGTGTGTATCTCCAGTTACCTGGCTAGACCCTCCACTACAAACAGGAAAGCAATAACATCATTTGATGAACAATTTGTTTTGTGCTTTAGTAGGTATCTGGATATAGATCATAGGAATCACTTGTGTCTGCTTTGTCCTTGGTTTTGCAGAAAATGTATTTCTGCTTCTTCAGGTCCTGAGAAAGTTGTCTCTCTCCTGCTAACATGGACTTGCAGAAAGCTCTGGTGTTCCTGAGCTATTGAATTGAAGTTTCTTGTTTTAGATTTTCTCTGACAAACTTTAAAGTCTTTTCAAGACCTAGAAATTAGCTCACAGTGGGAAATAAATCCATCAGTTCACATGGTAAGCATTTGCCAACTCTGTATTTACATTTTTCTACAAAGTTTTACCTTCTACGCTACAGACTGACTGATCATCATTGTGACTCCTTCCACCCTCCACATAGTAGAGTGTTCATTGCACTCTGTGAATGTTGTGGGAAACTGATATAAAGACTTCTATTGTATGAAGTTGGGAAAATTAGCATCTCTTACTAGAAAATTTACTGCTGAGAAGTTAAGAAGACAGTAAAACTTGCAGCATGTAGTAAGAGAAAAAAAATGAACAGGGGATTCATCACTGAAATCTGCTTTCAAAAAGATATTACTTATACTTTTTAGGACTCTTTAGCTTTGAACTATGTCCACATCAATAAAACCAAAGTAATGATAGACATCTGGCTACTTTAAAAGCTATGTTTGTTTTGCAAAACACATAAGTAAAGAAAAATGTGACAAAAAAGAGGACATGTAATGAAATTGCATCATTTGAGGTCGTGGCTCTGCAGATACATCCATGATGTACTGCCTCATACCAATGAGAAGCTACAGTTCCTTGACTCCCCCAGCATCTGCAGGTCTGCCCTTGACTAAGCACAGGACCTGGGTGGGATTTAAGCACAGCTATGGCACTGAGGATGCTGAGGTACAGCACTCACAAGGGCTTTAGGCACTCAGAACTCAAAATGCACACGTTCACACCCCCTGCCCAGCACACCCGGCTCTGTGTGCTCAGCCACTGTGCCTCAGTAGGCTGCTGCTGCTGTCTGCAGAATGCAGATGATGTGACTTCCTGGTCCCACCCACCCCAAAATCAATTGAAACTTTTCCTCCCTATGTTGAAAGATCTGCATGGAGCAACCTTTCCAGACCAGGAGTGGGTGGGGCCCAGAGCTTTAGCTGGGTGCACTCCACACAGCAGGCAGGCAGAAATTCTTTTACAATTTGCTGTTCTCCCTTGCCACAAAAGCATAAAAGAAACACAGATTAAGCTACTACTTTGATCTTGCTCATTATTTTTTCCCCATGTTGAGGAGTTTATGTATGACTTTAGCAAATAAGAAGGAGGGAATAAAAAAGAAAGTAATTCATGGCTTCTGTACCCATGAAAACCTATTAAATCAAGACAGTCTAGAGCAATGCTTTCCAAATAACCATGTTAATCCCTCTCTCTGTGACACATTTACTATTTTTATCACCACACATGCTGTCAAATTGTATCTCAATAACCATTTCAGCCAGCTGAACTACAATTGCAAGGTACTTTTTAAGACTGTATGTAAAACTACATAGAGATGCCTATATATTCTTGTGGCTGTGGTCAAGAATGTGGCAATCTATTGCTCTAGGAGCTTTTTTTATTTTTTTTAGAAGTTATTAAAAGCAGTGAAAAGTAGAAAGAAAGAAATGGATCAGCTGAATGCCCATGTGAGACTGTTTGAAATGCTTGAGGAAAATGTATTCTAATGGGGTATATTGATTCTATGGTCATTTTTATTCAAGTTGGTTTCTAAAACATTATATTTACCATAGATATCTGTGCCTTATTTATGTTATGAGCCTTTGGAGAACAGGATGATAATGCTTGTACTGCGTGGCATTTCTCAGAATACAGAAGATGATAAATTCCAGGTTGTCCAAGAGGCGTACTGAAGTATTCTTGCTATCTTAGGCAGCATTCTTGTTTTCACTGCGCATCTACAACTAGCTTTGCAAGGAGGTTGGTGTGGCTGAACAGGGAGCTTGGTGGAGCTCCAATATGAAAGGTGATATAGAGGAGATGGAAGCAGGGACAGGCTACAGTGGAATAATTTAGAAATATTACCTGAATTTGTTGGAGTAGCCTTGGGAGATACAAAGCCTAAATGCAGTTGAGACTTACATGGGAAGCACAACAAGAATTCATACTAACTTCCAATGCTTTGTTAGTATGAAAAGGCTGAGGAAGGAATATGTGGAACCACTGCTGAATGGAGGAGATGATGTAGTGACAGCAGACACTGATAAATTGGAGGCATTCTGAGGTTTATTTGCTATCTCTATCACCAAACTATCCCATGCATCTGTGCTTAGGGAAAGGGTCCAAAGAGAACCACCAGCAGTGGGTGAGTGTTTAGCTGGGGGTTACTTGAGACAGTTTGACAAGAAAACACCATGGGAGCAGACAGACCACATCCAAGGTGCCAAAAAACCCAAGATTAGATGACTCTGCAGGGCCACTCTATCACATGAGAAGGGTTATGAAAATCATGTAAGGTTCCTTAATAACTGGTAATAGGTAAATGTTGCACCATTTCTTCAGGAAGGCAAAAAACAATCTGAGGAGCTATAAACTGATCAGCATTGCTTTGGTCTCTGTGAAACGTAAAGGATTGGATCTTCTTGGAGCACGTGTCTGGGCATATGAAGGAGAAAGTGATCGAAAACAATCAGCATGGATCTACCAAGTGTAAGTCATGTCTGACTGCCTGATTATATTTATGATTCTATGACTGGATTTGTGAATGAGGGGAGAGAAGTGGCTATCATCTACCTCAAATTTAGCAAGGCTTTTGACATTGTGTCCAACAACATTCTTGTACCCCAGTTGGATGTTATGGTCTGTATGGCCAAAAATTCATTGAATTGGCCCAGAGGAGAATGGTTAAATGAGTTGCTCTCTACCCGGAAAACATTTCCCTGTTTACCTAGTAGAGTGCCACAGGGATCTAGAGACTGGAACAGTTCTGTTTAATATCTTTACCAGGTGCTTCGAGGAGTTCATAAAATCTACTTTCCTCAGATTTGCAGATGATACCAAATTGGAAGGAACAGTGAATATGCTGTGGGCAGTGCTACCATACAGAAGAACCTAGGCAGGCTAGAGGAATGGGCCAAGACGAATCTTATGAAATCCAGCAAGGACAAATGCAAGGTTCCTGTCACTTGGGAATGCTGAGCCCTTGCACCAATACATGCTGGGGGTGACTGGCTTTCCTGCAAGGGCTCTGGAGAGTCCTGGCAGACAGCACACAGCCTGTGCATCAGGAGTGTGCCCTGGCAGCAAAGAAGGTAATGGCATCCTGATTGTGCTGGAGAGAGCACAGCCAGGAGCTTGTGGGAAGGCATTATGCTCGTGCTCAGTACCTGTCAGACCACATCTAGGCACTGTGTCCTTTTGAGCCCCTCCAGGAAAAGCAGTGAGAAATTGGAGCCAAGTTTAGCTGAGACACCCCAGAATGGCTGGAGTCAGAGCCAGGTGAGGAGGACATAAAGGAACTGGATTTATGCAACCTGGAGAAGAGGTGGCTTCAGGTGAACCTGATAGCAGCCTGCCAGCACCTGTGAGGGTGTCTTCAAGAAGACAAAGCCAGGCTCTTCTCAGTGGTAAGTTAAGTGGTGGAAGGACAAGAAACAGCAAGCATAAAGTGAAACAAGAACATTTGGCCTGGGAATAATGGAAAGAAAAACATGTGAAAAAGTAATACTGAGATTGGGTAAAATGGTTTAGGTGTCACACATTAACAGACCATAAATCATGAATAGTCAGGCACCATTTCCTATGTTCCTGGCTCCATCCACCTAATGTATAAAAGATACATTACCCACCACAGTGAATTTCCATTGGCTAGCAATGGAAACCTTTGATGTAGTCCTAATTCTTAATTATAGCAAGCATATTTTTTTCTGCAAAATGTGGCTATAATATTTCAGTTAGTTCAGGCTCCAGCCTGTGTCCACAAGGCATGGGGCAGGCACCTGCCTGCCAGGTTTCCTCTGTGGTATAGGCTTTTTTATTTGGCCTGGCCTATGAGTTCATCTTATTGGCAGAATTTATTAACTGGGACTAGTGCTGCACGAATGAGCTGCACAAGTACCTGCTCACACTTATGCCTGGCTGGTTGGATCATTGGACATCTCCTGTGCTCCTCTGCTGTCCCTCTTCTCTAGTTAGCAAAGGAACTGCCATCCCAAGTCTGCTTGTTTCAGCAGGCATAGCTCTGCCCAGTGTCCCAATAATACATAGTGAGTAAAAAGATTGCCTTTGTTTATTTTTTTTCTATTTGAGAAAGAACGAAGCTGGTGTGGTAGTAGAGGATGAGGATGGAAGAACTGGGCAGTCCCAACCTTTCCATTGTAGAAATCCAGCACAGGTTCTTCACTCACTTCATCACTCAGCCATGGAGTCAGAGGCTGTGATAGTCATTCCTTCCTGTACATGGAGCATGGTCCAGCTTTACTCATAGTCACCTAAAAAAACCCTAAAGTTTCAGTACAGACATGTATTTCCTGATTTTGAATGACTTTGAGAGCAGCTGGTCTAATCTGGGGCAGAGCTTGATCCTACAGCAAAGTATTGCTCCACTTTCACTTCTTCCCAACTCTGAGTTTTCTCTAAAGAACAGGAAAATGGTCTATCTGTGATTGGATGTAGCATTAAGGACACCTCTAAATTTTGTCAGCCAGTGGTTTCAGTATGGCCAGAAAGTTTCAGAATATGGACCTTCAGTCTGGTAAGCATGTTTTGGTGGCTTCTTGGGTCAGAAGTAAAGATGAAGTGTGGAGAAGTGATTGTGCCTACCCCCAGGAATATTACTATGCCACTTCTGCATGACTGGTAGGAACTGACTTGCTGTGAGTGAGGCCAGCAGCCTTGGACTTGGAACTTCTAAAAGGCATTTTTCATCAAGAAGCTTTTTCTTGAATTAATAATTAATTATTTATCATTACCCATTAATGCTTCTAAAATCAAAGTGTTTAGCTTAATGAGTTTATTACAATAGATCCTAAAAAGAGTAATTCTGCCTAGTTTTGAGGAATATCTATTCCCAGAGAGGGAACAATTCAGGCTGAGTTACGTCATGCAAATTGAACTTGTTTGCCCAAATAGTCTCATAGCATAGAAGGGGAGCAATGACAAGAAATGTGGTCCCACCCCTTTATTCACAGGTCTGAATAGTTTCCTGGAGGGTGTGTAGCAACACAGATAATTTACTGCTGGTAGCAACAGGAGGTTTTCTGGAGGAACAAGTGTCAAAGAAACTAGATTACAAGAGTGGTTCTGAGTCACAGAGTCAGCAGGGATGCTCCTGTGTTGGTCAATGCTCAGGGGTGAACTTGGAGTCAAACAACCAGGCAAATGGTTTGGAGAATTTTCCTGTTCAGGGTGAGGTTGAGGACATAGGATTGTTTGGTTGCCTTTGCAGTACTGTACTCAGCAGGAGAAGGGAGACTCGAGCTGACTCTGCATTTCTAGCTGATGGCATGTCCAGCTCTTTGTATACCCAGAGGAGGACTGTGTACACCTGCTGCTCAGTGACCTGCAGGGAATGTTGCTGTGTGGTGCCGACCATCTAGCAGTCTCCTTAGCTTCCAGATGTCTTTCCTTTATTTTTAGTGTTAGGTGGGAAGGAAAGCCTACAGACTTGCATTGTAATGACCCTGAGGTTTCTCTTGGCATCTCCTGCTGTGAGGAAAGGCAAACCATGACTAAGCACTTGGTGTGTCTGAAGAAAAAAAGCTCTGTCAGTCTTCTCAAATATATGAAAATGTGATTCTTGTGGGCATTCTGACATGGAGATCTAAGTAGCCAGGCAGTGACAGCAGAGCCTTCATGTTCTGTGCTCATCATTTTTAGTGAGTCCCTCTGAACTGCATGACTAACTTGTTCAACCACACCTGAATCTGGGTTCCTGGGGGATAAAACCTGTTCTATAGCTTCTTCTTGTGTTACAGAGGCATGGGTGATTTTAACATTAAACATCAAACGTCACTGGCTTCTGGATTAGGGAATTAATATGTTCCTAGAATCACTTGTTAAACCAGCAATGCACATGGTATAGCTTATAATACATGTGCCTGTTTACAGCCTACAGGAATGGTGTTGCTTTCTTTACACTGTTTTTGTGCTAGACTTCTGTATGCTTGTCACAGATTTTGGGGACTTCAGACACAGAACCACTCCGTCTGTTTTTAGGTTGCCTACAAGCTGTGTAGTCTTGCATGCCTATGTACAATTAATTCCTCATATTTCAGGCCAGCCTGATAGATGACAGAGTTGAAAACAGAGATACGCGAGATCTCATCTGTGTAGAGTCATAGAATTGTTTGGGCTGGAAGGAACCTTAAAGGTCATCTCGTTCCAATCTCCATACTGTGAGCAAGACACCTTTCCACTAGAACAGGTTACTCACTGCTCCATCCAGCCTGGCCTTGAACACTTCCAGGATGGGGCATTCCCAATTTCTCTGGGCTCACCATCCTCACACTATGGAGTTTCTTTCTAATATCTAACCTAAATCTACTCTCCTGCAGTTAAACTCATTCCCTCTTCTCCTGTCACTACATGTCCTTGTAAAAAGTCTCTCTCCATCTTTCTTGTAGGCTCCCTTCAGGTACTCGAAGGCTGCAATCAGGTCACCCTAATTTTTTTTTTTTTCCCAGGCTGAACAAAACCAAATCTCTCAGCCTTTCCTCACAGGAGAGGTGCTCCATCCTGCTGATCATCTTGACGGCCTCCTCTGGATTTGCTCCAACAGGTCCATAGCCTTTCTGTGCTGGGGACCCCAGAACTGACACAGCACTGCAGGTGGGGCCTCACCAGAGCAAAGTAGAGGGGCAGAATCACAGGGCTTTGGATGCAGCCCAGGACCTGTTTGGCTTTCTGGCCTGTGAGTGCACATTGATGGCTCACGTCCAGCCTCCCATCCACCAGCACCCCCAATCCTGCTGGGCAGGGCTTCATCCCTCGCCTGGGCTGATTCCAGGGGTTGCCCCAACTCAAGTGCAGCACACTGCACTTGGTCTTGTTAAACCTCATAATGTTCCCATGGGCCACTTCCCTCATGGCATCCAAATCCCTCTGAGTGGCATCCCACCCTTCAGGTGTGTGAACTGCATCACTCAGCTGGGTGCCATCTGCAAATGTGCTGAGGGTGCACTTCATGCCTTTGTCTATGTCAACAATGAAGATATTAAATAGTGCTGGTCCCAGTACAGATCCCTGAGGGACATCCCTTGTCACTGATGTCCATTGGGACTCTGAGCCATTGACCAACACCCTCTGGATGCGACCATCTAACCAGTTGTTTATCCACCTTACAGTGTACCCAATGAATCCATCTCTCCAATTTAAAGAGAATGTTATTGTAGGGAACCGTGTCAAAGGCTTTGCAGAAGACCAGATAAACGTCTATCAGGCAATATAATTCCACAGCCAAATTAACGAGGGTATAACAACTTCTAAGTTTGAAGTTGGTTCTACTTTGCATGCAAGATTTAACCAAATGACCTCAAGAGATACCTTCCATCTCAAATTATGATTCTAACAAAAGAAGGATTTTTTTCAAGAGATACTTAAAACCTTTACTTTGAGCTCTGAAGTCATAAGGGAAATTACTAGGACTCCCTATGCAAGTCAGAGATTAATGAAGGTCATGCTCTTTCCATCTGTGGACTTCACAAACCACATCAGTACTTCCTATACCAATGATCTTACTATTTCTGGAACTGGTGAAATTATATTCACTTCTGCATGCTCTAAATTTACCCCTAAATTACACAGAAATACCAACCCTAAAATGCATGTAGAAATGAAATAAAAATTCACAACTGTCTGGATGCCCCCTGCAGACCCGTGCTGACTTTACGGTTACTGATGACTAAACAGTAGTTACTCTTGCTTAGCCCAGTGATGTGAAGGCTGGGTTGAGCCCTGTTCCTGGTTTCCTGTCCTTAATTTACTCTGCCTACCATAAATGAATAAGGATGGGTTATTGTATGTACAGCAGGTGCCAGGCACATTCTCTGGCTCTTTTATTTCCTCTTCTTGAGGAATTCACAGACGAAGTAGATGGTGACTTGGCACTCAGAGTCATTCCACTCTCCTGTGCTGAGCATTTCCACACAGTCCTCGTGACCAGCTGGGTCATGAGGCTCCCCTTGCTTCCAGTTACTGTAGTTCTGCAGTGGGCTGTTGTCTGCATACACAAACTGTCCTTCTCTTTCCATGTCATTCAGCCCAATGAAGGCTCGGAACAGGCCGCTGTTGGAGATGTAGTCAGCAATCAAGGCATTTGTTGCCTCATCTTTAGGCATGGCCAGTGATCCTCCTCTGTCCCTGCAGTGGATCAAGGCTTCTCTGTAATTCTTCTCTTCTTTCACAATGTAATAGAATTTCTCATCTGTCTCCCTGATACCTGCTATAACTTTGAAGAAGAAAAATTGCTTAGTGGCATGTCAACAGATGCTGAAGATTATTCTATTCCAATATGACAATAAGATGATTTTTACATTAGAATTAATAAAAGGGAAGGAGGAAGAGTATTCCCACCACCATTCATTTGTGATGAATGATGAGGACATGATCAGAGATTGATGTGACTAATGGGATTATCAAGCACTTAGCACACATTGGGACAAGAACTACTCAGTCCTGATTGGTGCATCTCCTGTGACACTTCAGTTTTATTTCCTGGATGTTTAGTCCAGCAATCAACTTAAGGCATGCTAAATTGTCAAATGGCAATGTCTTATTCTGCATCACCCTATTCCTTTGTATGTTCTTGAATATAATTGTGAAAGAGTGCCCAGGGGTAGAAACACAGCGGTATAAATAGCTTTTCAGGCCCTTTCCATGTGGAAGAAAATGAATGTGACTGCTAAGATAAGACATTTTAGATACGGCCTGATACTCAGAGCTGCTGTAGCACTGTGGCATTGACTTGGAAGATGATTGTGGTTGCTCAGCAGCTTTAAAAGGCAGACTGTCAACCAGTGAGTTTATAGCCTAGTGAATTAAGCAGTGCCAAGGAGCATGCCTGAGTTGCTGGAAATTGATTGTCTCTGCTAATGGATTGGAGTGGTCCTGATCAGAGTTTGGCCTCAGAAAATTAACACTCTCCCAAATAATTCAGGAGTTACCCCAGGCACGGCTTAGAATTTAGTAGAGGGACACTTGTTGATAATACATCATTCAGTTTTGTAGAATTTTAAAAATAGATGGGTGTTGTTCTGTGCTGGATGCCCGCAGTGACAAAGAACAGTCTCAAATTAATTTAATTTACTGATATAACCCTAGTCCTGGAAGCAGTGGTAGAGCTGTCTCACTTTATGCTCATCACTTTATCACTTTTATGCCAGAAAACTCCCTTCCTTTCAGTGGGGCAGTTTGCACTGCCCATCCAACAGCACTGCCTGCAAATGTGCCTTCTTATAACCCATAGCCTCAAGTGTTGGTCCCTTGTTACAGGAAAACTGTGTGTGCACTGAGGGGAGCATTAGGAGAACTGAGTCTGCAGTCTTCCCGGGCAGCAGAAAGATCAAGAGATTCTTATTGCTCTTCCTTCCTCTCTGGAGCAGACTGGCACAAACTTCTCCCTTATATTGCCTGACTGGCTACCAAACCTGAGCACAATGACAGTGCAGAGGTGGCTAGCAAATAATTCCTTGTGCTTTTCATGATGTATTCTCTTGTGCTGTTGATAACTTCTGTAATTTTTCTTTTTTTTGCTTTAGTCATCTGATCCTTTTATCCTTATGGGTTTTCAGAGTGCCTGAAAGAGCAGACCCTCTCTCTGGGTCATCCGTGGACACTTCCATAGAGCAACAATGGTAGAAGAATAGCAGTGATATCTGTCATTGGAGTCAAATAAATCCCCTCAAATACATAAGGATCCTTACCATTCTTCACGAACTTGATGGATGTGTTAAGACGAGCAACATTGATATTCAGTTGTCCAACAAATCTGCGGTATCTTCCACAGTCACAGACCGTGCCTGATGCAATACAAAAGACAGAGCATTTACCTATTTGGAAGCATTTGGGGGTGTGTGTGTGCATGGAGAGTCACCTGTATCCCACTTCCAAAGCTTCTGAAGACCTGGGCTCCACTTATGGAGAGCCAGTCTCGCCTTACCCCACTGGCTACACTTCTGTTGATCAAAGTGTTTAATGTTTTGGCTCTGTACACTCTGTACACTCCCTTGCTAACTGGCTTAAGCAAGTTAATACCAATCCAAATAATCAATATATTTCAAGCACTGAAGTCTCAGTTAATCCTTTTTTTTAACTGGAATTTGGCTTGCTAGAGGTTTTGTTTGTTCTTTTGTTTTTTTCAGAAAGAAAATAAGTTGCTGATAGTTTTCCATTAAGCACCAAATGGCCATTTTATATGCAATCTCTTAAAAATAAACACTAGTATATGTTCCAGGTGGGTAACCATTCAAGGTTACTAGGTTTCTAGTTCATCCGAGTCAAATTCTCCTCCTGTAAGCAAATGCATTGCATTAATTTGACAGCAGATTATGTTTCTGTTTAAAATCACTTACTTTTTAATCCCCATGCTCCTATTAGGAAACTGTTAAAGGGCTTAATTCCTTTGATACTAAGAAACTTTCTTCTAGTATCCAGTTAAAATGCATACTGCTGGCCTGTTTGTTAGTTTTTATGATACCAAATATTGCCCATGAATTTGGGTGACTTCATATTTTGTGTATACTGATGTATACATAAGAATCAGTCATGTCCCTACACTATCCTTTATTTTGTTCAACAAAACATTTTGATGATGAATTACGTTTCATCTGTTCTCCTTGGGCCTCAATTACACTCCATCTATTTTCCTTGCGCCTTTCAATCTATTTTCCTTGGGCCTCAAAATTTAATGGAATTCCATACAAACCAACCCTGAAATCAAAGATCCAGCAGATTTGACCATTCTGCCCAGAAGGATGCACAGCATACCTGCTTTTCCTTTTTTTCCTGAAACCCCTGGTAAGCCTTTGGCTCCTTTGTCACCTGAATAAAGAGGAAAATATATTCTGAGATCTCAGACAGTGCATGTGTCAGGGAAGCATATCCAAAAACCTATTTAATAATATATTAACAATGTGCTTTTGATAGGAAGCTCTGATGGACTGTACTGGAAGATGTGCCAAGTTAAACAAACCAAGATTAATTCTGGTGCATGGAAATGAAAACCCTTTAATAGCTAACTCACTGATAACACAGGCATCTTGTGTGCTGCTGGTTCCTGGTACCACTTACTTTAAATGTAAACTGCAAAATGATCCTGAGAGGCTGAAAGCACTTAAGAAATCTTGAAAAGGTGAGATCTGGGTTCTCTCAGGGGCTGCAGGGCAGAGCCCTTCCCCAGGTTCAGTAGCTCCATGGTGAGATGAGGCAGCAGGTGTGCTCTGAGCCACTGAATTCATGCGTGCAAGAGATTGCGTGTGCAGGCAGCAGTTGGCACCTGCATGGAGGGAGGTCATTAAGGAGCAGCACTTCAGTTCAGTTTATGGAAATGTGATTTATTTGCATCCAACTGCTTTCCCTCTCTTTTGTAAATTATAAAAAGGATAGAAATACTTCTCCAAATGCTCTGCGACTGTATAACTGGAGGTGACCTGTTCTTTAAAAAATCTCAGTTGTAATTTGGGTCAGGAACAGCTGGACTTAATCTGAAATTCATGTCAGCTCTTTTATGAATAAAACCTTCAGAGGTCAAAACATACTAATAATTATTCTGCCTCATTGATGACCACATTTTAATGTACTTTTTACTTTATATGGTTGTGTTTTTTTAAAGAATTCAGATGTGGGCTGTCATTTTAATTAGCAGTGCTTGACACTGCACACTTGCAAGCTGGAATTTCAGGCTTGTTTCATTAAGAACTCCAATGTTTAGTCATAGATTTAAACAGTGACCTTTGCTTCCGCAAATAAAGAAAATGAGAAAAAACTGTACAGGGACAATAAATTGTGCATTCAGATTAAAGAAGAACTTGATTTAAAAGCTCAGAATGTTGGTTTACTTTTGGATAAAGAAAAGTAACTTGTGAGATTGTTCATTTTGTCTCCTTTGGAGATTGAAGACATTTTAGGAGATAACTCTCTGAGTTTTCAGTTTTCTAGGTACTTCTGAAAATTAATCCCTCAGGTCAAAATATTTTCTTCTTGCCTGATACTGAGGCTGGCTGGAGGCCATGAAACATTTATTAAAAACAGTGGTTTGAGAAGCTCTCCAGAGAGGCTGTTCCACCCACCCAACAGTATATCCAAGTTGATGTGCTGGTCTGAGACCCCAGAGTTCTCCTGGCAGTGGTGGTGTCGCTGATCAGCTTTCAAGGCAGGCCTCCTTGTGGCAGAAGTAATATTCCTTCCTAAGTAGCTCTTTAGGAATATCAGAAAGGAATGCCTGAGCTTCTTCTCTAGATAAATAGAGCACAGTTTCTTGAAATTATTGTCCAGGCAGATTTGGAGTCTACCTTGATTTGCAAGTAGTTGCCATCCCTGCTTATGTGAGCACCTTCTTAAAATTCCTGAATTCATTCCTTAACAGGGCAGGGATGTCCTGTGCATTGCTTGCTCATGTGACTCACAGCAGTGCAGGTGACAAAGTGTGCTATCCTCTGCAGCAGCAGGACATTAACTTAGGTCTTTAGCATCCAAATCAAAGGCACAAATTTGTCTCTTAGAGTGCTCAGAGGATTTATTTCACAGGAACTGGATTTCTTCCTCTTCTTTTACCACAGAATTGTAGAATAGTTTGGGGTGGAAGTGACCTTTAAAGGTCATCTAGTCCAATCCCCATGCAATGAGCAGAAACACCTTCAACTAGATCCATCAAAGAGAATTGATGAATTGACTCATAAAAGAAATTATTTTTGCCAAATTAGTTGGATATATTGCATGAAGAAATAAAACTAAGGTATTTCAGTTCACTCTCATACCAATCTTTATGCATAACTTTATTTGGAGAGCATTGGTTGTACCATTATCTAATATTGCACCATATCTGGAGCTCTCATAAAGCACATATTTACCTTGAGGGAAAAAACCCCAAGAAAATTCCCAGACCAGAGCTTACCCTTTCCACCAATTGGACCAATTTTACCAAGCATTCCCTGGTCACCAATATCGCCCACTGGTCCTTTGTTTCCTAAGAGAAGAAATGAAGAAGAAATGAGTATGGGTGGTTGCTGTAATTTCTTTTCTGAGGCATTGTTTATGTCTCTACTGCTGCTGTTTTTCCTGTGTGTGGCCAGTCTGTCTGTGTGGCAAAGTGAAGTGAGCACAGCCCTGAGGATATCTGGGAGAGTGCAGCCAGATCTCCGCTCCGGTAGGGTATGACAGTAGGACATGGCATAGAACCTTAATAGAATTGCCCGTTCAAACATCATATTGTCATAGAGAAAATAGAAACTAAATCTGCTAGTGATTTACTTCACAGTCAAATCAAGCTGGCACCTTTTATTTTTCTCCACCCCAGGCAGAACACTTTCCTAAGTCCGTGTGGCTTTGCTAGGAGTCCTTCTTAAAGCAGGACTGCAAGTAGGGAGCTACTAATTTTGCTGTATGTGTTTTCTCAGTCTTCAGAGCACCAAAATAACAGGTGTCCTTTTAAATTGATTAATAAATAGTGTAAGTTCTGAAATAGCTGTCTAATGATGACAGGCCAATCTAGAGAATCTCAGTTTGCAAAAGGACTTTAAGATGCTTTGTAAATTGTTGATCCCCTGAATTCCTTGTATCTTACCTGCTGTTCATTTTAAGGTAAGAAGCAAAATTGTAAGAATGCATTTTAAAATGGAAGAAGTTTTTTATTATAACAATAATAACAGAGTGATTTAAAGTAAAAGCTTTCCTGCCTAATCTTAAGCCACAGTCAAGGAAGGAAGATTTTGGATATGCATTATCATTAAACTCTAAAGATAAATTAAACTTTCAAATTAGAGTATGCAAACAAGGTGGACATGGTCATATCTGGTGCCTCCAAATGATATGCCCAGGTCACACTGTGGATATAGGACATACTAAATTGAGCCAAGTCCTGAAATATCTGCAACTCCTTGTTCTCATTTGGATGCTGTTTGATCAGAGGAACTTTTTATTTGTGTGTGTATGGCTTTGTTTGCTTTGTCTGCAGAATACAGACAACTGAAACCAAATTTTATTGAGCACCCTGACATATTGCTAGGCAATAATGCTCAAAATTCAATTTCAATTAAAGGTTAATTTCAGTAAGAGTAATCTTTCTGATTATGTATATGATCTAGGTTTTATGAATAACACTCATGACAGTCATACATACATACAGTTGTTTATAATGATATTCATATGCCAGCAATAGCCAACAAACCATCATAAATACCTTTTGGTCCTTTTGGTCCAACCTTTCCTTGTTTGCCTACTTCTCCTCTGTCTCCCTTTTCACCTTCATCCCCTTCAAAAAAAAACCAGAAAATAAAACATCATGGTACATTTCTCTCAGTGCAGTAAGTACAACTAAACACATTCAGAAAGAAAAGTTCATGGGGGTTTTTTTGCCCTACTGATTTCTTTTTATTTGACATTGAAAGCACAGCAGCCATGGGATAACTTTTCAGAAAAGAGATGAGGAATCTGACCATCAATAGGAAAAGCTAAGGACTTTCCCTTTCAGAGAGGCTGTTACAACATGAAAATTATACAACAGCAATTCATACTCCTACACTTCCAGCATTATTAGCTATAAAGCAGATAAATAAACCAATCTTTTGGTATTGGGAAACTTGAGCACACTGGGGCAAACTGCCAAGGGAGGCAACAGGTGTTTGTTAATTGTTCCTAGTGATTCCATTCCTAGTGACTCTGTGTTCAGGGTATGCAGATGCTTTTGGAATGAGAGGAATGTAAATATGTTGAAATAGATCTTGACATAGACCCTGGCACTTAATGTGACACAATTCTTGCCTTCATTTTTTGACAGATGGCATTTGTATGTTGATACAAGAAACTTGTTTTGCAATTGCTCCAATGCTTTATTTTGAAAGGTCATAGACAGAATATCTGTAAGAGGCAAAATCATTGCATTTATTATGGTAGAGATTTCTCTAAATGAGATTGAGACCCTATTACACAGGTTCCTCTATAGTTCTGTATAAGCACTTTCACTGCTAGAAGACAGTCTCTCACTGTGCAGTGTATAGGGTAAAGGTGCAAGGCAGCAATTAGTCAGAAATAAATGTTATTTCCTTCCACAAGTAGCATACAATGGTGCTTTGCATGGAAGGGAAGGAGGGGGACTAAAGATGATTTTGTCATCTTCTTAGTTTGGAGCCAGATCCTGATAGAAAGATTTTTTTTCTCCCCCCAGCAG
The DNA here is from genome assembly GCF_017590135.1 of Pyrgilauda ruficollis. NCBI lineage: Eukaryota > Metazoa > Chordata > Aves > Passeriformes > Passeridae > Pyrgilauda > Pyrgilauda ruficollis. The sequence continues at coordinate 16,322,397 of NW_024523822.1, read as the reverse complement.
AGGTGGGGAAGAGTCACACAACTCGCCTGCACCAACGGGTGATCACAGAACATGGGCAGCCTTCCAGAGCCTCTCCCATTGTTCCCTGCCTGTGCTGGCAATGAGCCTTGCTCTGCAGTGGGAAGCAGTGCCACAGCCTCTTGGCTCAGCCAGGATCTCACGTGGTAGTGGCAGCCAGTTGTGTCTGTGCCTGCTGCCCAGGAGGGGAGAAGGCTGTTGTTCATGGAGTGCATGTCGTTCATGGAGTGCATGGAGAGCCAAAGGAGGGAAGCGTTTCTGAATATCAGCCAGAGAGGTGAGGACAGAACAGCACTATGTGACAAGACCAATAGCCTGTCTCACCAAGGGTGTTCCTGCAGCCCCAGCAGAAAGTGTGCAGGGCACTGAGGTGTACTGAGGGTGACTATAGCCCAGGCAGCCACTTCCTGGGCTCACATTCCACTCACAGCAATAGTTTCAGTGCTTACCTGAGCCAAGCACTGCATCCCCTCCCCTCATGAACAACCACTAGTGATTCTTCTCTCCACCAATTAACCTTGTGCCTTTTAAACCCATTTATACCTTTGGCCCTTTTAATAAATATCTTGTGGCAAATAGCTCAATGATTTTTTTAATGTGCTGGGGAGAAAGTACCTTCCCATGGTTGCTTTAAGACTGATCATTACATTGTTCTTATTTTTTTCTGAAAAATACTGCCCACTCATTCCTGATTTGCCTTCTACTTCTGTAGTCAGAGGTAGCTTGTCATGGGCTGTTCTGCAGAGTGATAGCAGATGAGAAGTGCTGCACATGAATTGCAGCACATAAAATTTAGTTTTAGCTGTTTGGCTCCTTTCCATTCCAGTTACATGGACTGAGCTGAGCCTGTCCCTTTATGCTGAAAAAGCCCTTCCATGCTGGGACTCTCTTGTGAAGGGCAGACTCACCCTGTTGGTCAGGATGCCCTTTGGGGGCAAGGTCAGTGGGCCAAGGAAGATAAAGGGCTGAACTTCAGTTCACATTGAAGGGAGGAAACAATTGCTGCTGAAGGGGTGGACAAGGAGGAAACAATGTGGTGTGTGCTGGCTCACTCAGGCTCTTTTTTTTTTTAACACCAGCTTCCAAAGGTAACGTAGGAAAAGAAAAGTCTAAAAGCAGTCAGCAATATAAATTTTAAACATGTCTCTTTTCACTGGGTCTTAAAAATACTGTAAAAGCTAGTGTATATTTCTAAAAGCCAAGCTCCTTAAATATTCAGCTGAAGCTGTGGGTCTGAGCTGGGAGCTGATGAAAGGATGCCTGCTTTTACTGAGTTCCAGTCCTTCCAAGAAGGACTTGGGGGTGCTGGTGGGTGGGAGGCTGGACATGAGCTGACAATGTGCACTCACAGGCCAGAAAGTCAAACATGTTCTGGACTCCACCAAAAGCAGAGTGGGCAGCAGGTCAAGGAGGTGATTTTGTCCCTTCCCTCTGCTCTGGTGAGACCCCACCTGCATCCACCTCTGATGAGGAAGGACACAGAGGAAGGACATGGACCTATTGGAGCAAGTCCAGAGGAGTTGCTCTGGACTCCACCAAGTTGATCAGAGGGATGGAAAACCTCTCCTATGAGGAGAGGCTGGAAGATTTGGTTTTGTTCAGCCTGGAAAAAAAAAGGCTTTGGGGTGACCTAATTGCAGCCTTCCAGTACCTGAAGGGAGCCTACAAGAAAGATGGAGAGAGACTTTTTACAAGGACAGGAGAAGAGGCAATGAGTTTAACTGCAGGTGAGTAGATTTAGGTTAGATATTAAAAATAAATTCCATACTGTGAGGGTGGTTAGCCCAGAGAAGTTGCAGATGCCCCATCCCTGGAAGTGTTCAAGGCCAGGCAGAATGGGGCTCTGAGCAACCTGGTCTCACAGAAAGGTGTCTCTGTTCATGGCAGGGGGATTGGAACGAGATGACCTTTAAGGTTCCTTCCAACCCAGACCATTCTATGGTTTTATGATTCTACTGACCACCAAACAGCAGAGCTAGAGAATGCATGGTTTAATTTTGCTGTTGATTTCAGTGCTAACAAGAGGAAATTGTTCTTTCCAAATCCATGTATGAAACCCCTGTGAAGGTGCAAAAGTCACTTTTCAGTAGTTCAGAAATTCAGAAAAGTTCCCAGAGGGTGATAAAGGGCTTGTGAAAGGACAATTTGGGAACAGCTTAAGAGCTGATCTCATCATTGTCTGTAAACCCATATGGGGGAAATATATGTCATAATAGAAAGGAGGCAATGCATGATCCAAAGACTAGAAAGGCTGGATGAATCTTGACTAGAAATGCAATATGGCAATATTTCACAAATGGACCATGTTCTCTGATAAGGAAGGGAGATGGGAGAGGCTTTTCATGTCCAGCCTTTCCCTGTGCAATGAATTCCTTTGAGTAAAATATGCTGTAATTCTGGGTCTGGTATAAAAGCTGCTGAGGGAGATTCCTTGGCCTGCGGAAAACAAACCATATTCCTGCTGACCTTCCAAACCAGGGCTTGTCATCCTGGCAGTCCTCCTCACCTTTCTCAGATCAGCCAGTTCTATTCTCTGCAGGCTGCTCTGTAGAGTTAAAAGCTATGGAAGTACTGTTGTTTGCAGAAGGAAGATCTCTGTGCAAGATCGATCCTTCCTTCCTTCCTTCCTTCCTTCCTTCCTTCCTTCCTTCCTTCCTTCCTTCCTCTAAAAATAGAACCCAGGAAAGAAAGTCAACATACAAGTGGAGAAGCTGTGATTATTTTCTAAAGGTGTTTTATTCCTGTCTCAGTTTCAATATTTTGAGCCACTGAAAGATCCAGTGACTTTTCCTGAGGGACTTTGTAACAAGATTTTCACACCTAGGGCTGCTGGAGTTGAAGCTACATTGTCCTGTATGGACCATCAGCCTGAGAGCTGACAGGGGAGAGGACTGAAAGGTGTGGCCAAGTTTGTTCTGGAGATTTCCAGAGGTCAGGGAGTGCCTCAAATTTTATTAACACCTTATGTGACCCAAATTTTTGCTTAAGACCTCTAAAAGCCTAAGGGAGAGGGAAATAAGTTCCATCACCGGTTTCATTTTGGTGTAAAGAAGCCTGCCACACTCTGTCTTACTTTTCATATCCAGGAAAATGGGAAGAAAAATAATTTGTCTGTCTATAAGAGAGGGTAATCCTGCTTTTCTCCCCACCTGTCATCTGAGAATACGTAAGCCATTACAAAACAAGGGTAGAAACAAACAGTATTAGTTATTGATACCATTTTGTTGTTAATTTACGACTAGATTAAGCCCAGTGCCTGCTGATACGAAACGTGCTCTGTCCTCCTTGAGCTGCTGTGTGCTGTGATCTCAAATTCTGGCACGAAATGTGAACTCTTGGGTTGTGCTTCCCTCTTGTGGTCTTGCTGTGATTTGCAGCCAGGTAGGAGAGAGTGTGAGAGGTTGGCTGACTGTTTTGGGCAGGGGTTGAGTTGGCTTTATTTCTAGTTTACCATAAGTATTCCTCCCTTTCCTCTGAGACTTCATGTGTACTAGCCATCCCACTGCATTAGCCACCCTTTTTTAAATTTTAATCTTCTAGGAAAAAAATATCTGTCCTGCTAGTACTCTGAACTGTTTTTTTGAGTTCCATAGTACTGTGCTTTGTGCAACACAAATTTTCTGATCCCTGACCTCATATGCTTGTTATCTGTACCTAGAGGCTAACCTCTCCTTTGTGCTGCTTTGCACTTGGGGCAGTGTCAGGTTAAATTTTAACCTAATTAGTAGATTGTCACTTTAAAGCTGTGGTTGCAGAGATGTCAGATATTATACGGCACTGGCATTTGAAGCGTGGGTGAAGAAGCACTTGGATAGATTAACTAAAGTAAGACTATTTCTCAGCCTTGTTAGTATTTCTTCAAGCTGATTGGTTTCTTGTGTGTCACAGGTGTGAAATACCACATTGCTGGAAGAAACACCTGAAGCAGTAAATCACTAGACTCTTCCAGCTTGGGACTTTGCAAGGCAGAAGAGCAGAAACCATAAGAAGTAAGTAAATTTTGCAGCCATTAGAAAATTTTAATTGTAATTGAGAGGGAGCCACAGACCTTCTGTAAACAAGCTCAGGAAAATGCTGAAGGTCCAATTACCAGTAAGATTTTTAGCCTGTTGAAAGGGGCTCTGTCTTTTTTGGAGTTTGGCTAAATAAGACTAAATAACTAAATGTTGAGAGGTTGCCTTTGGTAAGAATTTAATTAGTAAGAATTTATTGACCTTCAAGTGACTTAGATTTCCCTGCTGAATTTTTTGTAGGCAATTTATCTGGTTTGTATTTATGAACTTAGGACGTTTTCAAGAGCACAGATCTTGCTCACAGATATTTAGTGACTCTCCAACTCTTGTAATCAAGGGCTGACCATGGCTCTTGGAGAACCTGGGTGTAGTTCCTGGGGGTTTCAGAGCCCACGTTTATCTGCATCAGAGTGAGAGCATTTCTGTAGGTGTCTGAAGGCTAAAGCTGAGAGGAGACGCTGAACTGGGCTTGTGCATTAGTACCTCTCAGCACATTTGGACCTGTCCTAAGAGACTCCCTGGGACCACTTTGTCAGGTGTGCTGTGGCCTCAGGTCAGCTAAATACTACAGAAATGTTAGTGCTCTCTCATCCTCTCTTTTGCAGGTATGTCTCCCTCCTGAATCCAGACATGCCCACCCTTTCAAACAATGGAAACATCACTTATGCTGGGCTGCAGCACAGTTGTCCTCCTACACCAAATACTCCAAACTGAAAAAATCCCACTATCAGCCAAAGAGTCTTGGAAAAGCCCTGGGCCTAATGGCTAATTTGCTTTGAGGGGGGAAGGATGAGAATCTTTCTTTTAATCTTGATGAGAATACCGCATGGTGATATTCTCAAGCAAGGCGAGCAGCTTTGCACTGCTTGCCTTAGATGCATTTATCATTCCTAGGCATAGCCAATGCCCTAGCACAAAGGCTTGGTATGGAATTTGTTACGTGTGGCACAGTTCTGCAGGGCTCCATGTTCCATGCTCTTAGTCCCACCTCCAGGTGGGAATTTGTGGGCGGCAGACGGACCCTCCCCACTTCCAGAGACTGAACGTGAAAAGTACAGGTGATTTCTGTCTCTCCTTATCCAAACTGGAAGGGATAAGGAGATGAGCATAATTCTGAAGCATTGAGAACCCTACAGGAGCAACTGAATGCCTGCCCTCCTGGAAGAACCTCACAGGATTAGCTGTGTAGCTTGGGACAGAGTGACCTGAGCAGGAAGAACCTTTGCAGCACATGGGCATTACCGGTATCTGCCGAGAGGGTTTGTCACTAGAGGGAGTCACAGACTTTAAGAAATAAGCAAACAGCCCTGTTTGTATTTCCAATATATGAGCGCGTCACAGTTACGTCAATGGAAAGACTCAAAATTTCCTCTGATTTCACTTTCAGTGTCTTTTAGATCCTTAGCAAATTTCCCATAACAGTGTGCATTCTTGCTTTCATGCTGCATTTGGCTAGTGAGGACAGGATTTCTTGACATCAGCTGCCTATCTGACGTGATGTTCCCTTCCCTGTCCTTCCTCCTCCCCTCAGTTCCCAGCACTGTCCTGCATGCCTCCCTTCCCCCTGCCCGATGTTGAGCACTCTTTTCACCCTATTTTGAAGAAATTAATCTCCTTAAACAGAGGAATATCAATAAGGCAGATACACATTTTTAATGAGTGAGCTGAAGCAGCTCAGTGAAGAGTCTGGTTTGGCCAGAGCCCGGTGCTGACAATGCCGAGATTTTTGGGTTCAGTCCCTAGGTGGGCCATTCACATAAGAGCTGGATTCAATGATCCTTGTGGGTCCCTTCCAACTCATAATATTCTGGGAGTCTGTGAAATAGCTGAGCTAGCACAAGGTAAAGCAGGGACCACATGGTCAGAGTAGAAGAAAAAGAAGATGTTTGGCCTCCTTTTTTGTCAGAAAACCTGAGAGCTGAGTAGTATGTTCAGCTGTAGGGTGAAACTGCACCCATGGTCCCCTTCCCAGGTGCCCTGCAGGAACATGCAGGGCTCCTACATATGCACCATTCTTATACATACTATCTTTCTTCACCCAGGTTCAAATTAGACAATACAAGCCCTTCCCTTGTAAAATAAAAAGAATCTTCAAGAAAAAAAAAAATGTATTCTGTGATTGCTTTTCTACTTATAAATTTGACTTCATTAGAAATACCCTCCTCTCATATTTCATTGCATGAGGCATACCCAAGCCTTCAGTAGGCTCAGTGAACCTCTGCTGACTTGTACTATTTGAAAATGTGGACCTTTTGCAAGAATGGAATATACATTATTTATTTAATAACACAGAAATAATTTCAATCATTCTTGATTCTCCTTTTACTTGGTCTGCCTGATGTGATTTTCCCAGCCTCTTGCGCTGCCATTCTGACATGATCTCAGAGACCCATGAATTATGGTGGCTTCAGTGAGGAATCAGACTGCCATTGGTGAGAAATACAGACCCTCTATCTCTTGAATTTATGTTTTTAAGTCCCCTGAGCTTTGTAGCTCAGGCTGATAATTTCCAGAAATTTACTGTGTGCTAAAACAAGGAATTCTGGAAGCCATGAAAAATAGAATTATGTGTTGAAATTAAAGGACTCTTCAGATCAAAAATGAGGCACTAAGAGGGAAATTTAGTTATAGATTTGAACAGCTATAGGATGTGGTAAAGCATTTTATATTTTTGGAAGGCAACGTGGATAGCAGCGTATCTGGTTTCTGAAAGAGTTTGAGATTTTCCAGGAGTGGAACTGCGTAAGCACAATTAAAGCTGAGAGATGGACAGCTATACTGGTGACCACAGTAAATGCTATTTTGAGGTACCAGCCAATGTCACAGAGTTTAAAAGCATCATTTGTCAGAAATAATGATAAAGAAACATTTTACATCTAAACTGCTATGGGAAACTCCCAGTGCTCTTCAGATTTCATCTTATTCCAGTTTCTCAACCTGGATCTGATTCAAGACTTTAAAGTTCTTGTGTTTGGATTTCAAAGAAAATGAACTGGGATCAGGGACAGATAGCACGATCTAGAGCCAGTTCTTCTGAAGTGCTGAGAGCCCATGAATCCATGTGAAGCCAGCCCCTGCTCACATATTTAATGGGAGTTCAGAAGTCAGAGTTTTTGGTTGTCCTCTGCTTGTTTCTACCCTCATGTTATTGATTTACTCGCAACAGGTCAACTTCTGTCTCATCTATGTCAACAGCCCACTTAAAACTTCCTTTGCAGATCAGAGCTTGCAGTCTCCAGGGGAGAGCAGGCTGGAAGAAAGGACTGAGCTGGGACACCCCTCAAAGGCAGAGTGCAGGGGAGCAGAGCCTGAGCCTCCTGGTGCTGCCAGGGCCACACCAGCTGTGCCTTTGCTCTCACTGTTAGCTGCTGCCTCCCCACAGTCCCCTTCCTCAGCAGCCAGCCTGCTTTGCTTCCAGGCTTGGAATGGTAGAAAGTAAGCAATAGAGCCATGACTACTTTTGCTAGGCCAAGAACCTAGCTGCCCTGGAAAATTCATTGTTTCATTTATACTTCATTTCTTGGTTCTCTTTGAACTCAAGAAGTCAATGAAGTACAGAACACGATCATTATTGCCCCAGTTACTCAGCTGTGAATCAGTGTCAGCTGATGTAAGTTTTCAGAGTTTCTGTGCCACAACTGCCCAGCTAGGACCAGGTTGTCCCTAACATCTTTCTTGGGTCAAACATCAAAAATCACTAGTTACAAACACAGAAAATCTCTTTTTTTTTTTTTTTTTTTTTTTTTTTTTTTTTTTTTTAATAGGCAGGGGCAGGGCATAAGAGGGGATAAGAGGGGCAGGGGTGTTCCTAGGGTATTTCAAGAAGAATCCTAGAAAATGCCTCACACATTTCTGTTCTTTACTGCCATATAAGCCAGCTGGCTGTGTACCTCAAATCTTTTTTCAGGAAGGCAGTACAAGGCAGCCATTGCAGTAGAGTCTTTTCATTTAAAATAATCCCCTCTTTTTGAGAAGAGACCTGAGTGTTGCCTAGAAAAGGAAATGGAGACGAGTGACAACTTCTGCCTCTCTCTTCTTTTTAATTTTCTGCTTTTCTGGAAAAAATTTGATAAATTGCATTGCATAATTCTTGGCAAACAGGCTTCAGGTTTCATTTGCTTGCCCCAGTGAGGGGAACCAGCAGCTGGGGGGGACAGCAGCACCTGGAGAGCCCCGTGTGAGCTCCAGAGGTGGGGCTGAAGCCTGTGGGGTTCACTGCACCGGGCACTGGAGCTCAGACACACTGCTGTCTTTGCAGCGCAACCTGCAAACCTGACAGGACATCCACTGCATTCCTTCTCTTCCTGGGAGACTGCAGTCTTGCAGAGTATTTTCTAGCTCTTACTGTTGTACACAATGGCCTCTGGTTTTGCTTCATGTTTTCTGGGAGTTGGTGGGGCTGTCACAGGTGGTTTGCAGACTTTTCTGGTAATCAGCCTGAAATTACCCTTTTTTTTTATCCCATTGCTCATGTCATACTGATCTTGTGACATCTCAGGTATGAGCATAACATAGAGATGTTTTTGAAGAGGAAGAATATGGCGTGCACAAAGTAACTTGGACAAGTTACATGTGGATTGTGTAAGTGGCCTGTCTTCACAACCCATCTTGAACAGGTGATTTTCAGGGTGAGCATGTGAAGAGGTTGAGAGCTTGTTCCTGTAGCAACTGTGAATGCCTAGAGGATTGAGTCATGCAGCCTCCAATAGTGCAGGCAATAAAGAGTTATAAATTCTGAATTCTCCAAACCCCCACTTCTCCCTCAGTGCTCTACTCTCCGCTGTACTGTGGGATGGAAACAGCAGCATCTGTCTCTGCTGCACAGCACCGGGCTCCATCCCACTTGGAGCACACAGACTGGATCTAGCCTATAACAATTTATGCCTTGCACTGGGATAGGCGAGGTGGAACAAGAGTAGGAAGCCTTACAACTATTGAATACCTTTTCATTCCTTGCATTTCTAGTTGCTTTGGCCCATTAGTCACTTCCATGTTCTCATGGAAGGAGGAAGTTGCCACAACAGGAATGTAACCTGTAGTGGTAGAAACAGCTGGTCAAAGTAGTGTGTGAGATCAGCACCTCTGTCTTCTGGGAGCACCACCCTGTTTTTCCATAGCTGAGATGCTGAACAGGTGGAGGTGACGGGGTAAAACTTGTTTAGGATGAGTCAAAACCCATTTTTAAGAGAACAGTGAGCAAAGGGACAAAAGAGGTGTAGCACAGGGAGAAAAAACTACAGCAGCAAAAGTCAGAGGCTTGTCCATTATCAAGCTTAGAGTTTAAACAGTAAAGTTCTGCCTGTGGCTGTGGTCATAAACTTGGGATCATGTGCTCTGAGTCATACACATAAGATGGATGAAGGAAAACTGACAGCAGGACATTTCTTCTGGCATATTAGGTAAGCATGTTTCATCCTTGGCTACAAGGGATGCCTGAGTAGTAACAGGGTAGTTCATACACTCAGCCTGCTTGGTCTTTCTTTGCCCAGATGACTGGAAGTTAAAACAACCAGTGCTATTAAGGACTACTTGTAACTGTCCTGGATGAGCTCAGCTCTGGTAGGAGCTGAAATTAATCTTATAGGATCATATCACATAGTCTCCAAAATGTATTTGCTGACCTGCAGTGGATATGAACTTGTAATTTTGAGGTGATTTATACTCAATACTCCTTCTACCAATCATGGATCTTGGGGATGGTGATCTAAAGTAGTAGACTGAGCTGTGCCAATAAACTGCTGGTCTCATCTTGTGTCTTGATGTCAGCCAGGAAAAATAGGACTGGTAATACTAAATCCTGATTTTCTCAGTACTGCACTTACAAAGAATAATAACATCTACCCTTCAAATGCTCCCTATACAAGGTAGGCCACAGAAGCCAGCTGGAGTCCCAGCTACTCTGTGCTGTCATGAGACCCCCTCATTAGCCTTGTGACTTGTTAAACACAATTCTGTCAAACTTTGTTCTCCATCCTGCCATTACTTAGATACTAACTAAACCAACACCCACTAGCTCCCTTGGGGATCATTACATCTCTCTGCATATATGCTGTGGCAGCAAAAAATTAAGCTTGGATTGTAATCATAAAGAAATTAATTTCCTGATTAAAAATGGTCCTTTAAGCAACATGCATTTGAATAATCCATCATAAAAACAAATGAGTCTGTAGCAGTGCTCTTGACTTGATAATATTTTTCTGTTTTAAATTTAAATCAGCTGCATTTTTTCCCTCTCAGTCTGTAGCATATAGAAAAATACAATGAATTACTAAAAAGAAAGCAATAGTTTGAAACTGCAATAGCCATGGTGTGGAATATATATTTTAGATCTGTCACTGCAAGATAGATTTGTATGTCAGGGACCTAATAAGATACCCTTCAGGCAATTCCACTGATGTTAGTTGTCTTACAGAAAAAGTAAGTTAATGCAGAAAATTTGGTTTCAGATATTTGCAAAGTATTTTAAAGATAAAAGACCTGTGCATGCCAGAGTTGATCTAGTAATTGTTAAATCTCTAGCAAAGGTCCCGTTAGATTCAACAAGAGCTACTGGATCAGGTCTGATGAATGTCATAGAGATGTATTTACAAATAAATATTTGAAAATAATGGCAGTTTGGTAATTTAAATATTGTATATCTCTCCCAATCTGTAGATGCAAAGCAGACCATTAACAGTTCACAATACATGCCCACTTTTAAACAAGTCCCTCAGTTTGTATCTGTTAGCTGTTTTTATTGTGTGATGAGCACAAGAAATAACAGAAGATTTGTGTAGGTGAAGGAAGATGCAAAAAGACACCTCTAACTTATATGAAAATACGTGACACTGTACCAGAAACTAAAGAAATGAAAATTTAAATGTCCTTGCTTCTTCATTTTCCCCCATTACAGCTACAGTTTACTAGATGTTTGTACAGCCTGCAATATTTCACATCTTGCCCAGCCCATGCCACAAGCCCTCCAAGTCTCTATTGATAAAAAAACCAGCCTTTATAAGTACTGGTCTCAGCATTAGCAACCTGATAATTCCTCACCTTTTGGTCCAGGTAAAATTGTGTGTGTAGAGCAGACATCTGTTGTGGGTCGATTATCAACATCAAAACCAAAAATCTGAACTTGCAGGATAAAAAACACTACAAGGGTCCCATATTTCGTTAGCTGTTGTTCTTTCTTGCTGCTCATCCTTGGAGTTTCTCAGGAAATGCCTTTCGTTGTTACAGTCTTAAGAAATGCAGCTGACTCAAAAATAAATGCTTCACTAACTGGAGCAGTGGAAAGCTTGGGAGCTACATGCAAGAGCAGCTAAATAAAGTGAAGAAAGGAGTTTGACAATGCTGTAGTTATTTCTGTCCTGCACATTATCCAGGATATTTATTTAACACTGACAGCTGTTTATTCCAATTTATCTCTTATCTGAGTGAGACATTTAGCTGCTTTTGCCATGGAAAATTTCTCCAACATATGGGAATATCTCTCTTGCAACTTTTTTGCCTCTCGATACTGATTCTTCATGCCCAGCATTTCACTTACTCAAGGGACAAAAGACTTTGGTATTGTATCCAAGTGTGTACTAATTAGTTGTAGGATACATTTGGCTGGTTGTGTGGGAAGAGTAATGCAGACTGCATACAACATGTAGAGATACTTTTCCATAAAAGCTTTCTACCAAGGAGACTGTTAGTGACAGCAGACGAGCTGCCAGTCCACTGTGGGTGGAAATCCCCAGTGCTATATTTCACCTTTTGGATGCCAGGTACCCACAGCCCCCAGAGTAGCAAATGAAAAGTTGACATTATCCATGGGTGTTTTAGCCTGAAACCCACAAATGATGGGTTTATGCTTATAGATATCTCCACAGTGCAAGCCCCAAGCCCAGATCATGTTGGTAGACAGAGAACAGAAGTGACAAACTCCAGGACAGAAGATACATAACAAGATGAGCTTGGATAACTGCATCACCTTCTCCCATATCACTCTTTCCATGCACTGGGAGAGGCCACACATTGGGGCAGTGGTGTAGCATAGATCCCAACAGAATGTTATCTTTGGCTTGTCCAGAGGAAACTCCAGCTGGCTCGAATCCTGAGGTAACCTTCAGGTGTTCAGCTGGGTGCTGGGACCCTGAAACCAGTGTAGGAGGTCTCTTGGGTGGAGGAACAGGTTGCATGCATCCTTCCTTTTGGAAGTACCTACCTGTGTGCAATCCCTTTTAGAAAAAACTCTACCTTTCTCTTAAGGAGAGCACACTAACCAGGGATAGGAGGATGTTCAAGGCAGCCTGGCAGAAAAGAAAGGGGAGATGACTATTTGTAATATTTCCAGGAATTTTGTTGACTTCTGGTTTCTCACACAATGAGACAGCTACTAAAAAAGCTGAACTAGGCTTTTGAGCTATGTTGTGTGTGAGAGGGTGTTTGCTTTCCATCTTAGGAAAAAACACATTTCCTATGTTAATAGCTTTTGAAAGGCTTTCCTCATTATTTAAGAGAGTATTTGGTTCCCTAGTCCTATGTTTCTGCCTTTGGGCATACAGAATAAGCAGCAGTACTGATGTAAAAGCAAACACCTTTACTTAAAGTCTGAAGGAAGGCTCTGACTTCAGGCTTTCATCTGTGATAAAATGTTGGCCAAAGTCCCAAGAAGGGTCAAGATACTCCTCTCCCTTTTTCTTTCTAGCCTGCTCACAGACTGTCCCCCTTTCCAAAACACCTTTTTTTTTTTTTTTTCTGTTAAACTGTGTACAGTGGTCTTCAGAAATAAATAGTGGTTTCTGTCCTAAAGAATGTCATCTAACATAACCCCTCAAATGTGGCCTTGATAATGGGTACACACAGCTAGAAGGGGAGGAAAGACAAAGCCGGGACTACAGTTGAGTAGAGTCGTACCAGAAATAAACTTGTTCCTCTGTGATTTGCATTGGGCACTGTGCCTCTGACTTGTACACTGTTAATCTGTTTTATTTAACTTTTTCTTCTCTTCACTTTCCATTTTGTGAGCAGAAGGTCAATGTAAGAGCAAGAATAGAGAGCGTAGGAGTGGGAAGCTAGTGTACTTAGGGTTGGAGGAGGCATTTTGGGAAATGTTGCCAAACTGACATGAATGATGCTATCTGTTCCATGGTACTGAGAGACTTACAGTGACTTGTTTGTTATTTATCAGGGATAAAGAGGGGTAAAGTGTAAGTGAGAGAGGAAATAATTTGTTTAACTACTTTAGTTACTATCCGGGACTAAGCAGGGAACATTTTTCTGCCAGTGGTGTGATCATTTACAAATGTTTTCAGTCCACTTTAGAAAATAAATCAAGACTCTACTCTTCCCCGACCCCCACCTCCCACCCCCACCCTTCCCTGACAGTCACAAGCCCCCTGAAAATACTGTGTGAAATTAGATTTCATGGATATGAAAACTTGGAAAATGAAAACACTTACTCAAAATGTAGTAGATCCAGATTTTAATTATTTCTCTGCCTAGTTCAAACCAGTGCTTGCAGTAGAGCCCTAAGGTTATATTGCTTTATTACAAGGGTGTGTGCTAATAAGTTATGTCCTCCTATGTGTTGCACCAGGAATGCTGTCCTGGAGCTAGAAAACCTGCCTTAACAGGCAGTCCATCAAAACTGATGTACTACCACAAAAAGCTTGGGTTTTGGCAAATCAATATTTATCAAACCAGCGTCACTGAAAAATCTTCAAGCAGCTCCATTGCTGATGGAGATTTAATGAAGCAGAGTGCCTATTGTGCATGTTAATTCTCATTGAATCAGGCTTAAAGAAATGACTGAAGGCAAGGAAGAAAAACTAACTAGGCCACATCATCCAGACACAAAAGTCACAAAACTGTAGCTATGATATTTTATTAAAAATCCTTTCCTAGGATTTTTTCCCTCCTGAGGAGCTGGAAGCCTCAGGAAAGAAATGTAAACAATAACTACCTGCTGCTGTGGAATGCAACAGGTGCATCTTCCATTGGTCCATGTGGATCATTTTCAATTGATGACCAATCACAGCCACCTGTGCCAGGGCTGTGAGCAGTCACAGGATTTTGTTATGCATTCTATTGTATTCTTGTTCTTTGTAGCCTTCTGATCATCTTTTCTCTCTGTTCCTTTAGTATAGTTTTAATGTAGTATTTTAGTATAATATATAACATAATAAATCAGCCTTCTGAGAAAATGAAGTCAAGCCTTGTGTCTCCAAACACAGAGAGTTCACCACAACACAAAACAAATGCTTCCAAGAGCATGAATGTTTACAAGGAAACCCTGAAAAGGCACAAAAAATATCCAGAAAGATTCTGTTCTTTGAGATGAGCACTAGTCAGGTAACTTTGTCTTGTGCATTGTCTATTTGGAGTCCAAGTAACTTCCTTGGAGATTTGCTCACTCCTCAGATGTTAGTAGTTAAATGTAAACAACCTGTAAGGAGCACAGACAACATGCTGAAATATTGTTCATCAAAAGGTGGCCAGATCTACAGCCAATTTTCATCATTTCCAGAGTCACAGATCCTGTGGCTGGACTGCAGGTTAATGTATCCTGCTTGTAACCATGGGCTGATTCAGCCATGAGTTTTGAGAGTGTGCTGGCATACTTTCTGACCCAAATTCAGCATTAAGGAGAACATTCCCCTTCTGTACCTTACTGTACTGAATAAACTTGGGAGCACCTGAAGAAAAAAAAACAAAAAGGTGGAATATTTCTTTGATTTGGGATCCTAGATGGTTTCTCTTCTCGTGTCAGGGGTCATGATGATTTGGGGTGTTTCATTCTGTCATGCTGGATACACCAATCAAGGTGGCAAAGCTTGGAAAAAGTGGAAAAGGAAGGGCAGAGTATTTGGTTTGCAATGTGTAGGGAGGAAAGTAATCCTAGGGCTATTTTGTAAAGTGCCATTTTTGGTTTAGACACCATGCAATGGCTACCTGGGCCTGTAAACACAGTCTCCACCACTTGTTTTTATTCTAATTAAGATATAAGCGATGGCTAGATTCTGATATGCCTGAAAATACAATCGACAAAAACAACCAACCTAAGGACAAAATTGTCCAAAATCTTACGGCTTCTATGATTAGTAAACAGAGCTTGTAGAACTCCAGTGATTACAGATATCATCCAACATCTTGCTGGAGGTTTGAGAGGCTTAATCAGCCTCAGCTGTGTGGAAATTTATGCTCCACTATCAGCTATGATCTCTCTGGTTTCCTGCTGATGAGTTTGGCTCTCTGTTGAGTTGGGTACCTTGAGGGATGGGTGTAAGCTTGTCTGACACAGGGATGGCACTCTTGGAGAACTCAGGTCTGCACTAGAGCTTACAGCCCCTTCTTGGGATGTTCCTACCTCCCCTTTCCCACTCCTGTTCTCTTCAGCTTTTAGCTCTAAACAGAAAAGCTGACACGGGTTCCAGCTGCGTGTATCTGCTGTGAGACAGGAGAACAGAACAGCTGGTCAGCGCTGAGCTCTCACAAGGAGCTCAGCTTGCAGACCACAGATTCAGAGAGCTGCTGGATGCTTTATGAGGTGCAGTACTGACCCCTGTACCTCATCTGGTAAACAGACCTCAATTGTGTGTAACTTCTGCTCACTCAGGTAGCACTGCATTACAACCTTTTGTTTCTAACTGTTGCACTTAGCAAGAATGTCCTGGCTCACTGTGAATGTTTATATATCAGCACTTTTATTGTGAACACTTGGATTGAGAATGCTTCTCTCTCTGTTAATCTGCAGGCTTTCAGTTCTACTGAAGGCACCTTTGACATAATGGCACCAGGGTTTCAGAGAGGCCTAAGAGGTACTCATTGCTATTGTTTTCATGTAATCAGCTCAGAGAAGCTATCCAAAAATGTAAGGCATTCACATATGTAGTCAGAGATGTGATAGAAATGAAATACTCAGTGTGGCTTGTAACTGTGTTTATCTAAGTGCAGCCTCTTCCTGTGTCAGAACAGATTTTTGCAAACAAGAGGGCAATGATTCAGTTCCAGGGGAAGACTGACAAAATAAACCCCAGCTTCTACTGACCTGATGCAGTGCTGAACAGTGTCCTACCCTGGGAAAATATTTCCTGCTTCATTTTCATAAATATTTATGTAATTCCTTCTGGGAAATATGTCTTCTTCAGAAAACTAAACATGCTGCTCCCTGACATAAATTTAACTGTTTGTTTACACATGAGAGATTATGGGCATGTACCCAGCCTCAGATTTTTACATTCTTATCTCAGGCATTTCTGTCTTTTAAAGTTCTTTGCTCTCCTCCTAGAGACTCACATCATGTCTTGAGCTATGGAATTTGAAAATCCCTGATGCTCTTTGGAGAGTTGTTATTTTGGGCTGCAGAAATAGGAACTAAATACAATGTTCTGCCTGGAATCACACTTCTTTGCTGCCTAGTTATACCCTTCCCGTCCTGGTCTGAGGCTCCTTTCTTCAAAAAATAAAAACTATGCAAGCAATTAAACAGAGGATTGCATGCCTAATGAAAGTATTTCTATTTAGAAACAGAGCTGGACACAGCTGTGAACTGAAATAGCACTGGTGTGCAGTCTTTTGTGTTTGCTTCCTAAGTTTATAGTGTGGATTAGTGGCAAAGTGGTGCACAAGTTGCCCCAAGAGAACAGATATACTCCCCAGCACGGCAAACTGAAAAAGGTTGATTTTGCTCTCTTTAACACTTCTTAAGAGAACTGGAAAGTGGCTGACATTGCAACACAAACTGACAGAACCTTGTACAAAGCCTTGAATTAGGGCAAAGCTGAGCTTTGCTTTCCAGCATGCTCTGAAACCCTTCCATGAAGTGATGAACCGTGTGGAGTGCTCTGGAAGAAGATGTGATGGGGCAGACATAGTCACAGGAGATGGCAGATGTCAGGCTTGTGTCCAGGAGAAAACCCTAAAATGACTAAGTGGAACATAGGTGATGTGCTGATCTGTGGATTTTATATGAAACCTGTTTATCATGCAGAGCAACAACAAAACTTTAAACCTCAAACTCTACCAGTCCTGATCTTACTCTCCTGGTCCCAGAATTTAGCTGATGTGTCTTGCATTACCCATGTTATAGGTTAACCTTATAGGTTCTTATTATACAGATCATCTAGATTTATAATTATTTAATTTCTCTTTTTTTCTTCCTTTTCATCTCAAACTCTGCTGCATACCTTCGGAAGAGAGCTAGAGCCAAACAGCTTTTAGCTCTTCCTTTGGCAGTTTGCAAAATAAACTCCAACAAACCAGGAGACAGTTACCTGCCCAGCAAGATCCAGCTAAAAGGGAGGGCAAGGATGTGAGGAAAAGGAAAACAGAGAAAGCCCAGAGGCTCCTGGCCTTGGTCATTGCCTGAACTCTGCTACCAAATGTGTCTCAAGATGTCTGTCCTGCCCAGTGAACTCTATCTTATGTCCTAAGTTGTTTCCCTGCTGTTTGGGGACGCACAGTGTTGTGTAATGTGTTGTAACATTGGTTTTATGTCTGTGTGGGTGTCTTTCTGGCAAGAAAAAGAAAGTTTTGAGCCTCATTCTCCCATCTTCCTAGTTATTGTCTGCCAGAACTTTTTGCTAGTGTAAAGGAGGCAGGATGATGGTCGTGGCTTATTTTCCACCTGACAGCAGAACGAAATTAAAGGAAAAAAACTCCTTCACTCAGTTCATGCACAGAAAGCCCTTTGTTTGGTCGTGGTTTTTTTGTTGTTTTGGGGTTTTTTTTTTGTTTGTTTGTTTGTTTTTTTTTGTTATTGTTGTTTGTTTGTTTTTTTATTAAACCTGCTCATGAAATAAGTATTTTTACAAGTTCGACTTTTGTGTAATGAAGAAAGATTTTAAAATTGTAAGGTTTTCCTACTCGGTGATGATTACTGCTGGTACCTCTGGGGATTTTGACATGATTTGAAAACTGGAAGGCTGGATTCCACTCCCTAATTCATATGCATGCTCTGAATTGTGGACACTTGCTTAGGTGTACAATGTGATGTCGTTGTGGATGGGTTTTAGTTTAATTGTGCTTTAACATATACAGTACTAGCACAGAGTGGATACAAGGACTGCTGTGAGTTCCACCAATATGGAGTAATTCACATCACTTGGAATAACTGCTGGGCCACCTATGGCAAGGAAAAAAATTAGTTACAGGGCTTATAAAAAGATTACAGAGTAGTAATGACTTTGTCATTGATGGAAACTGTTGACAACCACAGAGCTTTCTGCATTTTTCCCTGAGGCAGGATTCTCCTAGACATCACATTTTTGTTTGCCTCATCCCCATAAGGGAAGTGACACCTACTTGGATGCTTTGCTTTTTAATCTACCTGCTCTCTGGCTTCAGCAATATAAGTACAGGTATAGAAGAAAGATTCATAAATCAGCACAGTAATTCTCATCACCAAAAACTGGGGCATGGTTTTGTTTAATGTATGGCATTTTATGACAGCATTCAAAAGAATTTATGAGTTTACAAGTAAGATTAAATCAGTTCCAAAGACAGTGTCGGACTATGTCCAACAGTATCAGTAAAACATTATGTAGCACTGTCATTTTTCCAAGTGTTTTGGAGATTCCAGATTTATTCTTCTGGATTTCAAGGTCACTTTTAGTCTAAGGGACAAGAAATTGCCACAGTCTGCTAGGTGCTTGCAATTTGGTCAGAGCAGCACAAGTTGGGAGCAAAGAGTAGATCCTGGCAGGCTTTTGTACTGTTCTGTGGTAAAGAGGTCTTACTCCTCGGGCAGTCAAAAGCACATCCTTAAGTTCTGGTAAGAACTAGTTAAGAATAAACCTGAACTTATGAGCAGTTGGGTTAATGGTAAGAGATTACCTCTCATTAACTGGACCCTGGCTTTACAGCACAGAAGAGGTTTGCCAAGCAAAGCATCCACAGTGCTGCATCACAGATCAGTTGCTCTTTTTGCAAAGACCAACAACTTAAAAGCAAAAAGACTGTGCAAAAAGCAGGGAGAGCATGAATGTACAGCCCATCACAAAGATCTGACTGCTCTTCTCCTTCACCTCTTTTCTTTTCTGGTGCAGTATATGCCTTGATCCCTTGGCAATGAAAATGACTTCACACAGAGAAGGAGGCTGTTTGGCTGATATCAGAGGTGATTCCAGCTTCATGCTGTTGACACGGTCCATTTGCTGTTGAATCTGTGCTTATACTCCAGCCATTCTGGTGCATCCACATTCCTGGGCTTGGATTTGTGCCCTTCCTGCCCACAGTCAGTGTGTGCACACCATGGCTTGGCTGCCCACCCTTGTACCCATGCAGCAGGATGGCACAGCTCCTGCTCACAGAGGTGGGAAGCCAGTTTCACAAGGGTACAGATGAGCACTGAAAATAGATTTTGACTTGCATTCTGCTCAATGTTGCCTCTGCCAGTTCCCCAGCTGGAACTGGCTAATTTTCAATTGAAACTTTTTAAAAAAATTATTTCTAGGCTTAATCAATCTGAAAGCGAATTACTGCCAATTAGCACTAGGAAGATATTCACATGTTTTACTTTAAGAAGAATTTGTGGTGGGGAATGAATGCTTAGTGACAACTTCCTCAGATGTGATGAGTGTACCTGCTGTCATGCTCTGCCATACAGACAGGCACATGTCCAGTGAGTGCTGCTCCATGGAGGGGCAGGCAGGCAATAGAGTCAGAAGCTGAATGCTGAGCTGCCCTTTTTCAAGGAAACAAAGGGCAAGAGATGAGATTTGTTGACTAGAGCCCCTGAACATCAGAGCAAACATTATGGCTTTTTACCTCTGAAGATTTCAATCACTCAGCACTTAATAAATAGTAAGTAGCAGGGACCCACAATAACAGAACAAGGAAAGAAGGGAATTATTGATCTTAAAAAGAAAGCAGGGATGAGACAGTGAGAAGTTATGATTTATCTGTTTTTCTAATTACATGAGATTAGAACCAGACTAGAAACATCTGCTGCTTTGATTTTGCTGCTCCTGGGATTCCTCAGTCCTTTCCTCGTAAGTGGAATATTTCAAGTGAGCAGGATCTGGCCTGAAGAAATCCATCAAGCTGTATTCATTACTTAGGTTTTCTGTTTGTGTTGATTTAAAGATTTGGCCATTTTGATTTTCTTTGGATTAGATGAGCTCAAGGGAGCTCTCCAAAGGAATGTGTCATTGGTTTTCTCTTTGTGGTTTTTTATGTGATGCAATTCAATAAAACTTCCATGTAGGCAGTCATTAATTGTCAAAACCAAAAATACTCCATAACTCCTGTCTGCAATTATCCATACTGTGCTATATTCAGGACATGTTATGGTTTCTATCATTAAGAAGGCCTCCTTGTAATTCCCCATCATGGATAAAACGTAGCCACAAAAATGATGCATATGCACAAAATATAAAGTGAAATTATGGGTTTCTATACTGAAATGGAACTAGCGATGATGCATATGCCAGACACGAATGACACACAGAACAGAACTGTTGGTAAACAGGGGGAAAACTATAAATATGCTTAAGACGAGACATCACACATTGTTTCAAGTGACAAACTTTGTACTAAAAGAAAGAAAAGATCACAAATCTAGACAGACAGCTCTGCTAAAAGTTATATAGCTGCATGATTCATTCCCCAAAGAAATCAATGTCAGGATGACATTTTTCTTCAGGCAATACTGGCAACTGCTCGTAATTTGGGTAAACTTTCTCTGCCCTCTAAAAACAAACCATCAAACCAAAAGGTAACCACTGAAACAGCTACCACTCAACCAAAAAAAAAAAGTGTTTTGAACTGAGCACAACATAAAACTGCATGAGTCAATCTACCGTAAACTTTCAGCAAATAGGATGTGTCACCAAGATCAACTTCGGTGTTTCCAATGAGCATAGGCTTCACAGCAGGCCTTTTAGAAACAGACTTTGCTCCAAATAGTAATTCCCTGCTTTCAATAAACCCTGACTGGGTGCAACCAGTTATTTATTGTGATACACACAGCCAAAATAACTGACATGTAAACAGAAGCCTATGGAGATAGATTAATTACAGGGATTATGTATAGTATTCAGAGCTTTTAAAACAGAAGGGATCATTACGGTGATACAGGCTGGCTTCCGACTGCTGTGGTGGGGGAGATGTGAGAGGCAGAGAGCACCTTGATATTGTGTAAGCACTGCCTAGCAGTGACTAAAACATCCCTGTCTTATCAACATTGTTTCCACCACAAATCCAAAACACAACCTCATATCAGCTACTGTGAAGAAAATTACCTCTATCTCAGTCAAAACCAGCACACCTATTATTGTGGCTCACCCCAGCCAGCAGCTAAGCTTCAGGCAGCTCCTAACTCACTCTCCCACCAGCAGGAGTGGGGAGAGAATCAGCAGAGTAAAGGCCAGAACACTCATGGGTTGAGATAAAGACAGTTTAATAGGGAAAGCGAAAGCTTTGTACAAAAGTGAAGCAAAACAAGGATCAATTCACTGCTTCCTCTGGGCAGGCAGGTGTTCAGCCTTCTCCGGGAGAGCAGGGCTCCCTCATGTGCAGTGGTGACATGGGACAACAAACACCATCACTCAGACATCCCCCCTCTTCCTGCTTCCTTGCAGCTTTGTATCCTGAGCATGATGTCATTTGGTCTGGAATTTCCCTTAGGCCAGTTTGGGTCACCCATGCTGGCTGTGTCTCCTCCCAGCCTCCCAGGCACCCCCAATTTCCTCACCACCGAGGAAAAGAAAAGAAACAGAAAAGGCCCTGGCTCTGTGCAAGCCCTGCTCAGCAATAACACAAGCATCTCTATACTATCAGCTTTTGTGTTCAGCACAAATCCAAACCACACCTCCACAGCAGCCACTGTTAAGAAAATTATCTCAACCCCAGCCAAAACCAGCACGTGTACATAACATAAGCCTGGGAATTCACATAATGATTCCTGCTCAGGGCTGCTGGTGGTGATTGGAAGATGTGTCACCTCTGTATTACTACTTTAAGTGAATGAAAATACAAGTACCCGGTTCTAATGCCTGGTTACCATTGTTTTGTAACCTACGGGATCTTCTGAAATGCATATTTAGTAGATTATATTTCATATATTTACCTGTTTAAATAAACAATTGTATTTGAAGAATTTATAACTTTCTATCAATTTTAGGCCCAAATGCCAACTAATTCTACATCCTTTTTCCTAAATGCTGATTTATCTCTTGATGTATTATACTTAGACAGCAGCTTTCTTCCTGAAGTGTAACACCAGTGAAGTTTTCCAGCCTACAGCCTACAGCAGTGCTTGGTCTGTTTCCATTAGATAATAGTCCCAAGGCCCACTGCCTTAACTTTCTGCAGCATAAAGTGTTCTAGACAACTCCCCAGCTATTTAAGTTAGAGCCTTGTCCTACTTCTGTGTTTCATTTCGACAGGTGGCTGAGATGTTCTTATCAACACAGGGTTGATAATACAGAGATGTTTTCATTATTGCTGAGCAGAGCTTACACAGAGCCAAGGCTTTTTCTGATTTTCATATTGCCACAGTGGTGAGGAAATTGGGGGTGCCTTGTTTTCCCAGTGACCTTGGTTGTTCTCACATGATGCTCCATTTTATATCTCTTGAAAAAAAAGGGAGTCTCAAACTGGGACAGAGTTAAGATATTTGCAAATATCTTTAGCTGAGGTTAAAACCTCAACATTTTGCCTAAATAACCTTTTAGATGACACAGAAAATCTGCTTGATAAAAGGAAGAGTCATCCCTCATTATTCAGGGGAAGACAATTTGGTTTGCAGATCAGCCAGTGCAGCGGTTACAGAGAGAGCTAAGATGATCCTGTGAGTCAGTCTGCATCCAGCAAAGCTAAGAAGTTTTGGCACAGTGCCACAGTATTGCTTATGAAGTTGTTCCCAAGAACAGTTCAGCTCCAGAAGTTGTGACTGTATTTTTCCTTTGGCTGTATCTCATAACTCCAGAGTGGGGAGTTGATTCTATTAGATTTCCACAAATCATTTGTCTTTGTCCTGCATACGGGAGAAAGAAATTTCACTATGAATGAGAAGAAAAAGCCAGGTAGCTTTTTCAGACACACCTTGTTACACCTGCTAGGTGTGTGATGAGGGCTGGGAAGGACGCATGATGCAAATGGAAAAGACATGGGAGCAACAAAGAAAATCCTTTTTTTTTTTAAAAAATAAAGGGAAGCTACAGAACTGGAGTGAGATTCTCCAGCACATCTTTCAATGCAAATGAATGAAAAACTTCCATCAACTTCCCCGAGTTTTGTACCAAATCCTTTGTGAATATAGAATGGAAAAAGAAGTGTTTAAATATGAAGAGCTCACTTCACCTCTTCACCAGGTTAATTTCAGTAGAATGATGTAAATTCACAATGGAACAGGTATGTGTAGAAGAACATAAGAATGGACATATCAAAGGTCCTTCCATTAAAAGTGACTGGTTTGCACTTGCTTTGGAAAGTAGAAAAAATGCAGAGTGAAATCACATGACAAATAGTATGATAAAGATAGACTTATGCAGAAAGGTGCCACTGAAGACAATTTTGTGCTTTTGCCCAACAGTACAACTTTTTGTCCATAACAGCTTTTGTTTTGCATGGCTTGGCAGTCTGTATGGTTTTCTTCAGAAGTTTCAGATCTTTCCAAAAAGGAGAAATCACAAAGAAGAGTTGTTACATTTAATGCAGATTAACAGCTTAACTATTGCCAACATCCCATGAGGAAGCAAGGTATAGTTTATTTCACCTCTATTGGAGCAAGGCAACAGATTGGATTATTCAGTCAGTGATGCTGGAGGGCAGTAAAATGGGCCAACATTCTCAGTATTTACTCAAGTTCACAGAATTTTTCTAATTTGACTTGGGGGGTTTTTGTAAGACAGAAAATCCAATAAACAATAAAACAGCCTAAATGTCAGATCTCAAATAAAGAATATTTCTGAATGTCAGAATACCAGAAATTTGGTACTGTTTCTTCAATTAAAAGGTTTATTTTTTAAGTCATAGATGTATTTGCTGACCATCAGGGCTTTTCAGCTCTGATGGAAAATTCCTGACTACCTAACTACAAATATTACAGTTGGTATCTGCCAGAGAATGTGACAAATGCTACCAATAATTCAAAGAACCACCTAAAAATCAATTGTTGATATGACCTTATGGATACAAATTTCACAAATTATTAGCTTTTAAGCAATTTCACAAAGCTGGGCTGTGTCTTCCTTTCCCTTCCTGAGAAACTCTGCTATCATCTGCATCAGAGACTGAAACTGCACGCTCTTGATAGTCACTTGGGAATTATTAGCATAACCTCTGTTTTTCTGTCATTTATTTTTATAATGCTCACTGACTGGAAAAATGAATAAACATGTAACTGTAAACGGCCCTTCGGAAAATCCAGAACTTTCACAGAAGAGTCATGTGGACAATCACTTGTTCCCCATGTCTCAACTTTGTGGTGGTCTGGGAGGCAAAAAAGACCTTCCTCTGGCAACCCCCAAAGACAAATAAGTTAGAAAAATAGTTGTACTTGCGTATTTTGTTTCCTGACATCAAAGCGTCTTGAGAGAGACATGAGCTATTATGTGACATTATTCTTTCTTTCTTCCTGTAATAGTTGTGGCAGATACTCAGCATTTATTTTGCACATTTAAAATGCACATTCATTCAGGAAGACCAGACAAGAAACCTGCTGAGGATTCCTCTCACCCTGTTGACAGTGATAGCACTTTTATTCAGACAGTCTGGACCAGCAACTTGCAACTCATATGTGGGTATGGAGGAAAGGAGGAAATTTTTCTCCTTGCTGTGGTAGGCTGTACCTTGCGTTGCTTTAATCACCAGGGTGGCAGTTGTTCCACCTGCACACCTGGGAGCCCTGACACATTAAACCATGGGTTCTTGTTACTTCATGCTGAGAAGCTTTAACATTGGCGCTTCAGCGGGGCTTTGACATGTGGTGGAGGAGTGTGCACGCATGTATGTGGCAGGACAAAAAGGAGAAGCTCTTACTGTAAAAAGAAATACGTAACTTTTGTCTTGCAAAATTGTTTTTCCAGAGACATTTCTGCCTCTCCCTGTCAGAGCTCAGGGAAGCTGTGGCAGCTTGCCAGCACCACAAGCCGATGCTGGTGTAGCTCCACTGCAGCCAGCGCAGCAGAAGAGGT
The DNA here is from genome assembly GCF_017590135.1 of Pyrgilauda ruficollis. Taxonomy (NCBI): domain Eukaryota; kingdom Metazoa; phylum Chordata; class Aves; order Passeriformes; family Passeridae; genus Pyrgilauda; species Pyrgilauda ruficollis. The sequence continues at coordinate 16,297,256 of NW_024523822.1, read as the reverse complement.
TACAGAGATGCTGGAGCTGCTCTCTGGGAATGGGAGCTGGGAAAGGTTCCTTCCTTTGCCACACTTTAGAAGCCCTCTCCACCCCATTTTCAATCAGCTCTCTCCACTGGAAATAAGGGGTGTGTGTGGCTAGTAGCTGAGTGTATAAATGACTGCTCAGAGAGCTGGCTGATGTGCAGCTATCACAGGCAGTCAGAATCAATGTCCCACTGAGGATGGGAGGTGGTTTCATGTGAACAGAGTGGACTTTCTTAAACAAAATAAATTAGCAATACACACTTGAAACTCACACTTTTTTAGGTGCAAAATCAAGTCCTCTGAAGTAGAGAATTGCCAGATACTTGCCTATCTGGCCAATCTGAATTCAGCCAGTTTGTTTTGTGCCCTGCTACAATCTTCAGTTGCTTTTTTCATGGACTCTTTCCTCACTTGGGTCCTGATTCACACGAAGTCAGATCTGGTTACAAAATCAACACTTTGAAATAAGGAAGTACCAAACCTGGGGTTTCCCAAGAATCCTTCATTCTGCAATGTTGCATGCCTGCCATTCCCCATTTAGTCATGCCCAGGCTGAACACAAAGTGTCAGAGAGTATAAAAACTCCCATTGAATCCAATAACCTGAAAGGATCAATGATGTGCACGGACTGTGATTACCAACACAGCACTGCTGCACTTAATGGATCAGTCATCCATTCACATGTGCCTGTCACTTTTCCAGAACCTAAACCAGAGGCAAGTATAAGCTGTAAGGCATGGGAAGGAGAAAAGGAAATAATAGGTGGGCTGTAAGCAGAAATTGAACCTTTGTACTGAACAGTAGAGCAGAATTGTAGGAAAACTGGCAGATACTTTAAAATCTATAGGAAGATAACCCATCCAGACTCCAAATCAAATTATGAAGAAACTTTAAAAAACAACTTCAGCTATTCAGCTATTGTATTTGCAGGGCCCCCAGATGAAGGAAGGAATGATGAATTGGACTCCATGTTCTCAGAAGGCAAATTTATTATTTTATGATACTATATTAAAGAATACTATACTAAAGAATACAGAAAGGATACTTACTCAATGCTAAAAAGATAATAATGAAAACTCGTGACTCTCTCCAGAGTCCCAACACAGCTTGGCACTGATTGGCTAATGAGACAAGACAACTCACAGCAGAAACCAATGAAACAATCACCTGGGGGTAAACAATCTCCAAACACATTCCACATGAGCAAAACACAGGAGAAGCAAATGAAGAAATTATTGTTTTCCTTTTTCTCTGAGTCTTCTCAGCTTCCCAGGAGAAAAATCCTGGGCGAAGCGATTTTTCAGAAAATGTGAATGTGACATTGAGCCATAAAGAAGACTAAGTATTATAGACACCTCTTTGTTTTGAGTTTTGGACCAGGCTTCTGAGCCGAGGCTTAGCAAACCTACTCCTTGGATTTCATAGAAAGCCACTGTTGGAACCAACCTTGAAGATCACCCAGTCCAACCGTGAACCCAGCACTGCCACTGTAACCCCTAAACCCTAAATCACATCACCCAGTGCCAGATTCAGACACCTCTTAAACACTTCCAGGGTGTCATTTGTCACTGGCTTGCTGCTTGACACAAGCAGACCCAGACATTTAGTGTTTTGCTTAGTTACCAAGCAGGCATTTATGGCAAATTGTCCCTTTCCTATGACTTTTTCTTTATGTGGATATCTGCCCCTAAGGCCAATTTAATAGCAACAATATATTATGATTTTCAGCCCTAATTAATTTTCCTTTTCCACAAAGAATCTTTTTCTGGTGTTTTGTATGTTGTGGTGCCAGTGGAGGTGAACAGATACTTGTTAAGACAAGTATCCTTCCACAAAATTTGAGCTGTTAAGAGAGCCCTTCCCAGATGGCTTTTCTTCATTGTAACATACTGACTAAATATGACAAAGTTTTCTGTATCAGCAGTGCTTTGCTGGGTCTGAGTGTGTTTACCATTTCTCAGTAAAAGCTTTTGAAGCAAGTGCCCAAAGGCATGTGAGTTCCAGTTGTTTGTAACTATAAACTAATGGTTAAAAGTGACTTGAGTTTCAAAAGATTTTACTGTAAAACATTTTTTGTCTGAAGCAGCATGGAACTTAACAAAGTTTTTAGGTAAAAAAAACCATTTTGATAAATTTGAATTTTAAAGAAACAGCTTAGTACCTCCATGGGGAAAACTGTTAGGAAGGTTGGTTTGGTTTCGTTTTCTGGATGTTGGCTTGGGTTTTTTACTTTTGTACACCAGATTATCCTCACCTGCTTTACTTCTTTCAGCTGAATAAGTGCACCACTCTGTTGTTTTGAGAATACAGCGACTCCTGGGACTTGATGCAGAGTATGTGAAAAAGGTGCGACTTTACCCAGATTCCTCCCTTTTCCTTCAAAGCAACTCTGACAAATTGTGTCTTTAATCCCTTCAGCAGGCATGTGTGGTACAAGATGAAAGAATAGAGAAGGAATGCTGGATTAGAGGTCTAGCCTCAGAAGAAGAATCATCATTCTATAAAAACATCGTTCAGTTTCTCTCCATCACACAGTAATCTTCCTTCAATAACTGTAATATATGCTAATTTTTCCTACTGTATCTATGCAAAATAGATATTATGAGCAGGTAGAAGGAAGATGCATAAGGGTTTATGCATTATCAAACCTTCAGAAGGTAGGAGACAAACCTCTTTTAACAGTTTGAGTTTCTTACAGTTAAATTGAATAAGATCAGAGGTAAAAAACACACTTGAAAATCATTTTGTGTTTGAGATGTCACTATTTTCACTATTAAGATTGTAATCTTAGTCCTTTCCTCTATGTGCTTTCTTCTAGACAAATGTGTCTTTTTTTTTTTTAATGAGTGTAAGGCCTATTTATGGTGTCTATTTATTTAATTTGTTTATTACTTTTTTTAGCAACTATTAATTACTCTGATCCCTGTGCTTGCTTATTAACAATGTAAACAAAGCTTGGGAACTCAACAGAATTCCTCAGATGCTTAAACCCAAGTATTTTGCATTCATTCAGAATCAAGTTCTTTGTCATTTTCCTTGTATCCTGCTCTAATACAGCAATTTTTGGCACTTGAATTCAGCTTCCTTCACCAGAAAATTTGTGTAAGTATATATGTGCCATGAACATGTTTTTATTGCAATGATAAATCCCCAAAGGAGGAGTTTGTAATGGAAACACTGACTAATTTCTAAATGACTACGGAACCAGAAGGCTGGGCAATACTTAAAAAACACAGGGGCATATTTTAAAATTAGATCTACCATTCTTGCCTTTATAAGGCCGAGAGGAAATTAAAAGAAACCTTCAATCTGGAGGCAAAGCCAGCAACACCAACTGTATTGCAGTGGGCTCAAACTCAGTCCAAGACTTTAGATATTCTCAGTTTTCCTAAGATCTTACCACTTACGTAGTAGTAGTATCAGACAACCAGGGGAATCCTGGAAATAAAACAAAGTGACACAGGAAGTGGCATCATGATTCAGAAAATGACATTCTTCACCCTGAGTCACTCGTGCCCTGCTGGGGTTCTCTCCTGCAGGTGAATCCCAGCACTGAGGCTCTGAGTCCTGACCACTTCAGGCTGTAAAATATTGGATGACACTTGTCACAAGAATAGCAGCCTTTATCCTGGCTTTGGGCTGTATTACAGGCTGGGTAATTACCTTAAAATTCTGGTTACTTTAATTGCCTATGGCTTTTTCTTCTGTACTTCCTTCCCTTTGTTCTGTGCCAAGTTGCTGGCATTGCCATAAGTGTTGCTGTGTTTCTAGGGGTGTCTGGCTTTGCCTAATGCTCAAAGGGACCTGGCTGGATTTTATTAATTGCTGAGTTGCTGCTTCAGTCCTGCCTTTTTAGCTTGTGACACCATTGAAACAAAAGCTGAGCTGCCTTTTGTATTTGGAAAGTGCCCAGACTAGTGGAGTTCATATGCAAGAAAGGACACTGCTAGCCTGAGGAAGACTGGAAATTTGTACTATTGTACAGTAAACAGCCTTGACACAGCATCACAGACACCAAAAAGCATAAAGTACAATAGGCAGAAGACACCATTCCCACAGAAGACATAATGGACTTAAGTACTTCTTGTATTTTATTTCTAGGGCATATCTTAACACTAAGATGAAATTGTCAGTCACACGTATCTACATCAGGAACACAGCATGAAGTCATAAAGAATGAGCAATTGCTCTGCTCTTGCAGGTTATTTTTAAAATAAGAAAGCTCTTTCTTACTTATGGAAAATGACAACTAGTTATTGAATAATAAGCATTGCAATTAATGTTAAAGACCAAAGTTTGCTAGGTAACAGAAGTGCAAATATATTTAATTCTCCTAAACATCAGTTGAATGGTTATCTAGAATGCCAGTTGTTAGATTTAATTCAATGGAAACTACTTGATCAAATGCAAACATTAGAATGAGTCTGAAGCTCAGAAAGCACATACCAAATATCTGGGTTCAGTAGGTTTTTATGGTGGCTTATAATAGAAATGCTGATAGAACTTAAGCCATTGACTTGCTACCAAATGCCTCTGTAATTCCAGATTAGCATGCTTCATGTTATCTGCCACCTCAGCTGCTTGCTTTGCATTCATCACGGCACAAGAAATGCTAGTTCCCTGGTAATTTTAGTAATTCTGATGTCTGCAAATAGATGTTCTTCTATTCAAAGAATGTCGCAGAAAACACTGTTTTAGTGATCTGTAAGAAACCTGATCTCAGTAAGTCCTGGGTGTTTCTTGACTTCTTTCTGTTGATTTCAAAGAGCTGAGAGTACACAATGACTCACAGGACACGTCAGCACCTGGCGAAATCCTGTGCTAATATATCTGTGTGGTGCTTGGTGGTTTCACTTGGCAAAGAGTCATGCAGATATTGCCTTTCATTGTATTATACATTCCCACCTAAGTGGTTTTGAAAGCCTTGAAGTTTTCTTTGAGAACCAGATTCAAGTGTTTGTGAAGCATTAATGTAAAAGTTCTTCAAGGTACCACATTTCTTGACTTTCATAATGAAAACTTGCTAAATGTAAATTTCATAAAATTGTGGTGAAGGAAAATAAGCAGTGTTACTGAGATTGGTTATTAAGGTTCAAAAGCTCTATGAGTCTTAATGGACCTTTTAATAGACATGTTGAGAGTTAGGGGTCTATTTCTAAGCCCTAAAACCAAAGCATTTAATGCAGAAAATAAAAGAAACACAGTGGATGCTGCCATGATCATCAATTATTTCATTCAGTTGTTTAGGAAGCGGCCAGCCTGCCTTTAGCTTTTGCCAAAACTTCCACTAAAGTCAACTGACTGCTTAAACACTCAGCATATCCTTTTGCTTTATTTCCTTGGTTATTTTTGAATATATACAGTCTTCTAGTGCGTGTACCTCTGCACTTCTACATGTCCTTTTAACACCTTAATCCGAACTGGTTTTATAGTGTCCTTTAGCAACTATAGAACACCTGTTGAGTTGCTTGTTTTGTGCAATTACAAAGGAAGCAGATGAAAGATTTTAATACAAGAACTTAAGAAAAGTCTTAAGAATGTCTTAAGAAATGCCAAATTTTAAATTGAAACCTGAATTACAGGTATATTTCAGGTATATCTTTTCTGGAGATGAGGTTTGCTATCATTGCAGAGCTGATTTCCATTATCCTTTTATAGTTGGCTTTAAACCCAAATCCATATATCTCTACATTATGCATGATGGTTCTTCCAACTTGAGATATTGATCTGCCAGAGAGGTTAATCTAAACTTCAACACAACTTTTCAGCTATTAACAGAATACAAGCTGCCTCCTCTTCTTTGCTGTTATCTTTTGCTGTCTGTCCAAAACTTCTCTCTTGCACCAAAAAGGCCTCTCAATTTATACAGGAGCATTTCCAACCCACAGTTCAGCTGTTCAAAAACCAAAAGCAAGTGTTGATCAAAGAAGGGCAACGTGTTCAGAGAAGGGCAATGGAACTGGTGAAGGGGCTGGAGCACAAGTCAGATGAGGAGCAGCTGAGGGTGCTGGGGCTGTTTAGCTTGGGGAAAAGGAGGCTCAGGGGAGACCTTATTGTTCTCCACAACTCTCTGAAAGGAGGCTGTGGCCTGGTGGGCATCGATACCTTCTCCAAAGCAATAAGAGACAGGACAAGAGAAAATGGCCTCAAGTGGCACTCAGGGAGGTTCAGATTGGATATTGGGGAAAATTTCTTCACTGAAAAGGTGGTCAGGCATTTGAATGGACTGCCCCATGAAGTGGTGAAATCACCATCCCTGGAAGTTTCAAAAGGTGTGCGGATGTGGCACTTGGGTACAGGGTTTAGCAATGGACACAGTGGGGTTGGGTCAACAGTTGCTATCCATGATTTTAGAGGGCATTTCCAACCTTAACAATCCTGTGGTTCTGTTGCAGCCCCAAAGGACCTCACAACACACACAAGTGACTTCAGTCCAAACTAAGATGTATAGGTGCTCTTCACAGTGTGTATCAGCATGAGGCTAAATTGAGCTTAGATAACAGAACACTGAAGTTGTTCTCTCATATACTTCAAAACATTACAGAATGTCAGTCAGACTTACATCCTTCCACGCTTTTCAGCAGACCTCAGCTCATTTTCTGTATTCATTTCTGCTGGATAAAAATCCAGTGTTTTTCAAAAGCAACATCCAAGTGAGGAAGGGACACAGGAAAATACGTATGCCAGGGCCTCTTCTTCAGGTTCCATATTAAACAGTTGCTAAATGAAAAGGTTGTTTGCTGTGCTATAAAATAAAGTCATCTTTCTGCAGACCTACAGCCCACCGGAACAAGGGGACAGGATGGAGTGTGCCTTTTCCAGTATTCCCCACCCACTGACCCAGAGCATGAAACCCACAGAGTTCTTGGAACTGCAAACAGTGTTTGAATTCAGACTAAAACTGGAAAACAGAAACTGGCCTTTTTTTTTTTTTTTTTTTTTTGAGTCACATCAGTCAATGCTATTTACAAAATCGGTTTATGGAGACCACAGGTGGACACTCTGACTCATTACACATGAATACTAAATATATCCAAGACAATCTTGGAAAATCCCATAAAGAAAGAGGGAATAGCCGTCTGATTTTTATATTTGTAACATTGGGGTTTGGATGCCAGTAATGGAAATTACATTGTTTTCACAAAAAGCAGGTGAGGGACAGTAAGGGACTGAATGATTGCCAGGATGCATGTGGCTGGAAGGAGAGGGCAGCTCGAAGCTGGACACGGAGGGAGGTTTGTCATGCTGCCGTAGGTTGCTGTTTGCACTTGTGGCAGGCTGTGGTGAGGTTAGCAATGCATTCCACAATTGCTGGGAGTTAAGAAAATGTTATGTCCCTTAGCCAGGGTGAAAAGCACACCTGCCCAGGAAGCCAGCATAAAATTCAGTACAGTCTCAGCCCTACTTCATTGCTTCATGGAGAATTTGAATAGTACTTTCAGCTTCATATCCTGCCACACATTTTAGTCTCTCTGATCTTGAAAACCAGGGAGCTCCAGGGTCTGTAATAGATACAGGAAAGCAGATAATGGATCCCTTTATATTTGTCATCACTGAATTCTGTTTTGATGGATGTTCCAGTGCCAAGCCTTCCCTTATTCTCCCTGCTGAAGTAGATCTATTGCTGGACTCCCTGCAGTCCCTTGCTTAGCCCTGGGAAATATAAGTGTGAAACTGAAATAAGCCATGTCAGTTCTAGCATAAAGCTTGTTTTATATGTAAACTGAGAAACAACAGACTCTGTTAAGAGGAACTAAATGAAGAAGGAGTTAGTGATTTCAATCTTTACTCTTCCCTGAATGACCAGTAAAGTGAATAAACTTGATGCAAAAATGCTTATTTTTACTTGTAGGTCAACCCAAACATGTATGCTATTTGTCATTGCCAAGATCCCAAGCGACATTCTATCTTGGCAGTTCAAAACAATTCCTCACTACTCCTCACTTTGAAACATCCCCAAGAACTAGAAAGAATTCTGCCACTGCTATCTTTCACTGTTGGAAATAGCAATGTGGTACTGTGGATATAGGCACAATGAGAAACTATTGATGCAAAGTCAAATGAGCTAATTATAATTGTTCTGGTCAAAGCTGTATAGCAGAGGTACCACATTTTTGTGAAGGAGCTTGTATCAAGTGGTTAATTTGCTGAGCTGATATAATGGGGACACACTCAACTAAGATCTACTAATTTAGCTTGGCTTGCTGATGGCTTAGCAAAACAGATACAGCTTCATAAAAGTCACTCTTTTGGTAACTTGAATGACTGAAGTTCTGGAGCTGGATGTGGAAACAGCCAACCAGTCTATCTGCTTGGCTTGCTGCAGTCAGTCTCCAACGAGCTCTCCTGTGTGTCTCTCTAATGCTCCTTTCAGCCTGCTGCTAAAGGGCTTCTAATGGCAATTTCTGGCTTTTTCACTGCTTTCAAAGGAGTTGATTCTTCAGCATATTACACCCATTTCCATCCACTCACCTCTAATACTACCTACTTTACTAGACTTAAACCAAAATAAAATATTGCTTTAAATTTCAGGATGTTGTTGCTGTCGTCTGTTGAATTTAACCCATCACCAGTACAGAAGACACAAACAGCACAGCACAAACGGAAAAGTTTATTGCAAAAACATGGGGATGGCAAAGGAGTATCCTTTTTTTTTTTTTTTTTTTTTTCCCCTGTGGAAGAATGAGTGTCTTTGTTTCAACCTTAGGTTCAGCAATTTCTACCAACTTACTGTCTGCAAATCTTGGTTCTGCGTTGATCATCATAGTCATATGAAATTATTTAAAAGGTATTTTGTTGCAAAGGTCACATGAAATCATTTAATAAAAACTTTAAAAATGAATTTGCCAGCTCATCTCTCACTGAAACACACTTTTGGCGTAAAAGAACCTGCTGAGTTGTAAGAATGAGCAGGACTGGGCATTTTCCCAATAATAAGATGGCAATAACAGGAAGGAATGCTTGGCTATGTTATATTGTAAGGAAACAATGCTTCCATGAATTTTATGTGTTTATATTTGTAGACACTTCATGGTGACTTATTTCTGTGGGTTTTTTTTGAAATTACCCAGTGCAGGAAAATCACATAGGTGGTCTGCAGCCATCATTAAGAGTTTTGTAAGTACCCCCAACAAAAAGTAAAAGGAAATGTAAGTCTTTTTGTGGGGATGAGATGGAAAGGAAACTTTTTGAGGGTAAAGAGTAGTTTTATGAATCTAACTATGGTTCATTTAAAGCTTTGCAATGGCTCTTCACTTCAATCCAGTTTCACTCAGAGTGCACTTTGGTGTCTCTCACAAGGAAGCAGCACTACTGAGGATTCCCTCTCTTTCATGAAGTAAAAGGTCAAAAGACAACAAAAGTTTGAGTGTGTTGCTATTGAATAGCTGAAATCTAATCCCTGCCTCAGAAGCAGAGAACACACACTGCTGAGCTGCCAGCTCCAGGTCTGATCACTCCTGTCTCTCTGAACTCATGGACCTCCAATTCAAGTTACAGAATGTCCCAATTTCAGTGATAAAGAATAGTGTACTCCTCATTCCCAACCTGATGGTTAGGCTCTGTCCTGTGAAACAAAAGCCATGGATTTGGGTTCTGTCACCCTAGAAGGTCCATATGCAAGCTCTCCTGCTGGAGCAAGTACCATAACCTTGGAGCTGGAGCTCTGTAGCTCACCCCCTCCCATCATCTTTAAATTAAGGTGCCTGTGGTTCAGCCCTCAGTGCACCCTACTTTGTTGTGAGCACATTCGATTTATCAAGCAATCTGTGGTTGCGTTTTCCTTTTGTATGAATCCCAAACAGCCCTAGCAATGCCTTCTGAATGCTGAGGTCAGACAAACAGGCTTATGATCAGAAGTAGTAATTGAATGTGCTGATCCAGTCACAGGTGCATATTTGGATTAGATGCAGTTTCCCTGCATCATTTGGAATCAAAATCATCCATTTAATTGCATTTTAGGGGTCTTTTTTCATTGAAAAGGAGATTTGTCAATGAATGAGTGAATTGTTATATTATAGAATCACAGAACATGCTCACTTTGAAGGGAGCCATCAGGATCATCGAGTCCAACTCCTGGCCCTGCACAGGACACCCCAAGACTCACACCAGGTGCCTCAGAGTGTTGTGCAAATGCTTCTTGAGCTCTGTCAGGGTTCATGCTGTGACCACTGCCCTGGGGAGCGATTCCAGTGCCCAGCCACCCTCTAGGTGAGGAACCTTTCCCTGATACTCAACATAAACCTCCCACGACTCAACTTCAGGACATTTCCTCAGGTCCTGTCACTGGTCATGAGAGTGAAGAGGTCTGTACTTGCCCCTCCACTGCCCATCCTGAAATACCCATTCACCTTCTTTAGCTATGAAAACACGAAACTATTTACAGGACTTCTGAGGACCAGAATTCCTCTGAGTAAGAATGTTCTGTATTTCAATGAAAAAGGGATGAGGCCTTTCAAGAAAAAAATCAAACCTGTTCTTGTCTTAAAGGAAATTGCTCTTTGACTGTTCTGGCTGCTCTGCATCCTTCAAGGAGACCACACTGTGTCAGCTAAATTATTGAAAAAATAGATTTTTTTACCAGACTGTGTAGAGCTGGACTCTCAAAATTGTTTTAAACAAAGTTGAGACACCACAAAACTTCAATTCAATATGAGTTATTCTTTGTGCTGCTTCCACTAAGGAAAGACGCATAAAGTATTTCCTGTGCTAAAAACAAAAATTCTTCTAACTTTTGCTGCAAAGGATTTGTGTTTAGTTCAAAGACTTCACTTTTTAAACCATAACATTTTCCTGCTAGACACTGTGTATGTGTTTTCTGTGTTTGTACGAGGCAGCAGCTCCTGCTGGACTGGAATCACATCCTCCTTTTTTTCTGTCTCCATTCAGAGCACTGGTCTTAATCCATGGATTAGGGAAAGACATATAAAAACACAACAACAACAACAACAAACAACAAAAAACCAAAAAACAAACGAAACAAAAAAAAAACCAAAACAAAAACAAAACAAAAAAAAAAAAAACCAAAACAAAAAAGCAAGGAGAGAGTTTACAAAACTCATATGCACTAAATTTCCCTCTGTTCAAATCCTGGGTCCACTGCTAATGACAGGAAACTAGTACAGCCTAAACTCGTACCTAAGGCCCAGGAAATGAGCTGATCAGATCTCTTGTTCCCCGTTGACCCTCTCAGGCAGCTATTAAATATTGTCAGGTGGAAATTCCCAGGGACAGGGCCTGATTCACTTTTACCCAGAGTACACTGGTATTTCATAAGTGGAATATAATAGCATAATGCTGCTTGTTCTCACAGAATCTACTGAGCACCAGCTTCTTGAGTGATCTGTACACTGAGTTATTTACTCAGCTTTATCAATTACACTGGAAAAATGCAGCATCTTTTTTTTTAACCAAATGCAAACCAGTGGGTTTATATGTTTGCATGTGCTCCAGTCAGTAATGATTAGCAGCTTACATGTCTCAGCAGTTTCTTTTCTTTTCCTTAATTTTTAAATAAAATGCAGTGGAAATTTAAAACTCTGATTTGTATTCTTCCTTTTACCCACATCATTTCTCAGAGCTGTCAGATCTCATTTGCAAGCCTCCCTTCTTCTGTCACCAGAAAATTACATCAATATTCCACACCACCTGGTACATCCTCTTGACACTTTATCCAAAGATCACATAAAACACGGAAAAAGTATGAACAAAGGTGTGAACAGTTATAACTGTTGGTCCTGGAAACAATGCATTTTGCAAAACAGATTGTCTTTATTATAGCTTACAAGAATTGTCTCCAAGTGAAAAGCCTGGGTTTGTGCAGTGATCTCACTAAGATATAAACACTGAAGGAGCTTTGGCAACGTGTTGTTTCCCCTGAGTACTGGAAAGAGCACAAGCACAACACAGTCTTATTCTAAGACCTCATTAGGTCCTAGAATAAGACCTAATGGTTTGACCTTACAGGTTTGCCTGTAAGGGGTGTGTCAGGGAGAACACTGGGAAAGCTGAGAACATGCATCTGAGCAAAAATCTGTACTGATTAAAAAACAGGAAAAAAAAAAAAGGAGAAAAGCAAGCCTCTTAAAATAGAGTGGAATGCATTGTTTGTGTTTATTTTTTTCTCTCCAGTTCCATAGTTCCATGGAATGAAGCTCTAAGTAGTTGATTCACAATTAAGAGAGTCTTCAGCTGGAATGATTGAAGGTCCCTTGAGTTTCTTTACTGGAAAACCCTGTCAGCAGTCAAAACTTTGCCCAGGAAAGGAAAATGCTGTTGTGATTCTAGCGTGAATTCCACTGTTAAATGAATTTAAACCCACACTAGTTAATAGCAAAATTCAACCTTGGGATCCTTCAATACTTTTGTTGTAGATAATGAATGACTGAAGGGAAATTTTTGATATTATGCAGTGTCAATATCTTTAATACCAAATTCACTATGGTGTGGTATATCTGTGGTGAATATAGGAAACCAGAAAAAAAGGGTCATAATTATCCCTCCACTTCTTAGTCATTGCCATTGGCAAGATCTTGCAATTGCTACAGAGATAGTGCCAACCATTCTTGAAAGAAACACCACCACAGAGGGCAATTAATACAGCTTGTTTATTTTCTGGCAGTCTGCAATATTTATTGGGCCACTGAGGGAGAGCCAGAGGCTGCTTTAATCTTCAAGAATTAGCAATAACACACTGTGGCAGAATTTTAGAGATTGGACTAGATCCATATTAGCTTTATTGCTCTCAAAAAACATTGAGACCACATAGAGGCTCATATTTTCCAGTGTAGCCATAAATGCCACTCAGATTCTGACACTGAAATTTTATTTTATTTTATTTTATTTTATTTTATTTTATTTTATTTTATTTTATTTTATTTTATTTTATTTTATTTTTTTATTTTATTTTTTCATATTTTATTGTTTCTCTCCCAGAGCAGCTCCCCCTATACTCAAGCCTGCCCCCTGAATTTCCTGTGACTGAAGAACACATTTTCTTCCATCTTCTGCCTCTGGTTGGAAGAAACAGCCTCAAAAGATCAAGAAACAGACCGATGGACTGTACTTGGTGTTTCTTTCAGGAATGAAGGTTTGATTGCCAGTGGCCTTAGTTTCATTGGAAGAGGCAGCTACAGCCAAATGGGAAGATTAAATTATTTGGGGACAGTGAGTTCACCCAAGAGAGAAGGGGTGGAGAAGACAGTATTTTGGCAGACTGAGTCACTCTTGTGTTGGGAGAGCAAGTGCCTGGACCAGGCTGTGCTGGGAGGTACAGGCTAACCCAGAAATGACTAAAACAAATGGTCCTTGAAACATGATTTGGAGCAGAGCCTACAGCACGTCTGAAGCACACCAGATAAATCCTAGAAATGGTTGGAAAAGACGTCAGACTGCAACAAAAGACTGAGTCTTGCTTTAAAGTGCTTGGAAAAGGCTCACTAGAAAAACTGACTGGATACAAAAATTACTGACACTCCACGACTTGGGGAAACTTGGTGCCTGATAGTGTCTGTGGGATGGGCAGAGGACATGCCTGGCTTAGATAAAAGTACTGTGGTGTATTTAAAAGCCTCAGCCATCTTTGAACTTGCTTTCTGATTCCCCAGGAGGGAGTGGTGTAGACAGGGGGAAGACTGTTGTTCCAGATGTGCATCTGGGTTTCTCTCAAGGCCTCCCCTGGTCAGAGGGTCTTATTAAAAGATTCTTCCCTGCCATTGGAAAGCTGCTCAGAGGATTTAAGCACATTCATTTTATGGTGATTAGAGTCCACAGGTGTATTTCCCTGAGTTTCCTCAGCTGTTTGGTTTGAATACCTCTCCCACCTTCTCGTACAGAATAGATCCCAAAATCAGCCCTGCACTTTAGGCTCCCTGAAAATTTGAGCTTTGCTACTTCCCCTACACCTAATCCATCATTTCAGACCCATTCTGCACCTACTTGCTTCTTCTTAGATGTGGTAGTTAAGGTCCATCAGGAGGCAAGGAAGGTGGCTCTACTAGGAGATACCTTTTTTTCCTCTGTTTCCTGAAAAAAGACCTTTGGGCCAGAATTAGGAGAAAGTGATTTTCTGTCTGTATGCCTTCTTGTTAGTGGTCCTGGCAAAAACAATGCACAGGTTTGGATAGGTCCTGGGCAGATCTTTTCTTGAAACCAACATCCCCAGCTCAATCTCTCTTGCAGACTGTGTGGCCTCCTGAAGTGCCCCAAATACACAACACTTGCCATGAGGTCCAACAATTTATAGGAGATTTCTGGAACTGCAATCAGAGGAAAAGGCACACAGGTTTAGTGGTAGAAAATAGCAATACCTCCTTATAAATACAAAGCTCTTGCCTCATAGCTCTGCCAAGAGTTTGCTAATTTGGTTTCCTTCCTACCCACGTAAACACCCAACAGAAAATGTACTTTAAGCACACGGCTTCATCCCTTCACCTGTGCTAATGCTCTCCCTCCATGGGGACAGTGGGTGTGATGGGCCTAAAGTCTTCAGGAGTACTTGGAAAGCCTCTCCCTAAACCTTTCAGAAATTTGCCTGGTTCTTTCCCGAGGCTTTCATAACTTGCAGCTCTGGTTATTTCAGTGTCAGTAAAGGGGGAGCAGAAGCTGAAGAGTTTATTCAGGACTGAGGCTGTTCCCTAGAAAGGACCCTGAGAAGCCAGTGAAGTCCTTCTGCTGGTGTCCAGATAAAATCATTTGTAGCTGACAAAGGTTTTTATAACCTCTGCTTATACAATCCTAGTGACACTGAAGCCATGGCTTTTTCACACAACCTCTCCCAGTATTCAAGTCTTCCAACCAGAAGGTACTTCCAGGGTGCAGACTACAGCTCTCTTGCTGTCTTTTAGCTTAACTTCTTTCTCTTCTGTGTTCAATATGGGTAGAAAATGGCTAATTTTGCTGTTGCTTTTTTAAAAGGTCCCTTTCTTCAGACTAAGGCATGCCAGTTCTTTCATAATAATAATGCTTAATTCCCCTCTCTTTCATTTGTCCATTTGCTTTTTGTTTTGGGTAGATAAATAGCTACAAAAATGCTCAAAATGGCCCTTGGGAGATTCTGAATAAAAAACCTTGTAATCTCTATAGTCATCAGCTCCTTTATCCATACTAACAAGGCAGGATGAGGTATGGGTAAAAAAACAACCCCAAGGAACAACTAATGCAAAACATGTATAAAGCAGAACGTTTTGTAGGTCTGGAGCTGTTTTCACTGTACAGATGTTTCAATAAGAAGATTTCCACAGAGAAAAGCAGCAATTTTGAAATACAATGAGAGCACCTCAATCAGGAAAATTTCTTTGCGGAAAGGGTTCTCAAACATTGGAATGGACTGCCCAGGGAGCTGGTGGAGTCACTATCCCGGGAGGTGTTCAAGTAATGATTGGTTGTGGCATTCAGTGCCATGGTCTAGTTAACAAAGTGGTGATCACTCAAAGGTGGAACTCAATAATCTTGGAGGTCATTTTCAACCTAAATGATTCTGTGATTCTGTAATTCTCTTTGGCACTTGACCATGCTCAACAAGGAGGGAAAATTTGGGCTCAGTGGACCTAAAGACAACTCTGAGTAAATGCCATTTCCCATTCTTCATGCCTTTTATCTCAGATCTTTCATTCATGTGCAGTGGTAGATGTCTCTCTAGCATGTACCATTCAGCCCCTTCAGGTGGGGCTCTGTTTCCTGTGGAGCAACAGACCCAAAACTTTATTGGTCTGTGACAATACAGACTGAAAATACCTTCTGGAGCAAGATCATTTATTCTCCTTATCAGCTTGGGCTATGGTAATGGCTGTCATGCCCGGCTACACCTAATCCTGAAAGCTGCAGAGTCTGTAGCGTTGTCCATAAGCCACTTCTCTAAAGCTTCAGGCTACAGAGCTTGTTTATCATTTGCTTGAACTGCACAGCCTTCTGAAGCTGTTTTCTGTAACATTGGGTTTAGCCACTGGCTAAATAGATGTATTTGGCAAGGTATATTTCTGGTTAAGATTCTGAAGATGTATGATGTAATGAATTAAATGCTTTCCAATTCTGAATATTTAAAATACACCATGCTGTATTTAGCATAGCTGTGGATAGGAAGAAAGAACATTTACCAGCAGGCTGGGTGAATCAAAATGTCAGGGTACTTTTTGACAAAATTTACTTAATTTGCATCATTGCTTATATGCATTTTCAATGGAGTATGATAAATGCAAAGGGGTCATATTTCAGTGTAGCCCTCTATTAGGGAAACATTTATGATTTCAGCCCAGAGTACATGGGCAACAGGATAGCCTTGTTAGTAGATGTGTATTTGAGTAAGACACAAGCCTCTTACAGTATCATACAAATCACAGAGGATGCAAATCTCTGAGTATTTAACTTTGGATCTCTGGATTTGCTACAGGTGCGTCTCTTTCTGTCTGCCAGCATCAGATCTCTAGTGGAATGGAAATTTGAGGTTTGTGATAGTCCCCAAAGTGGACCTTACCAGATAATTTTGCCAGACACTTATTCCACTTGAGTCTTTTCAAAAGAACTGAAAAGGTATGCTTGCTTAGCTGTCAGAATTGTCCTCTTGTGTAAGCACGCACCAAGCAGATATTTACCCTTCTATTTGGTCCATATGGCAATATTAATCTCATAATCTTTTCTTCTGTGTTTTTTCTGATGCAATTACTTTGGGAAGAGACAGAGGGATATGTTCAAGTGATTTTTTAATATGATTCTATGTGTAAGCTGACTCTTGAAGCTCAGAAATCTGCTACAGAGAAATGGAGAAGTAAAAACTATTTACGGCATATTTTTATCCTACCTTTATTCTGCCATTTTAAAATTGTTTAGCATGACATGAAACATTGGCACCATGGAAAAACTGAGATGAGTAACTGGGGAAGCCTGGACTCTGACTTTCTCTAGAACACTGAAGAGAAATAAAATCCAGTCTGTGCTCAGAGGGATACATCGGTTTGACTGTCATAGATATGACAGGTTTTCCTACCTGAGACCAACTGGAAACCAGAATTGCTCTGCTGACATTCACCCTATTACAGAATTATAACCTGAGTAAACCCAAAGTACTTTAAAATGTGTTCAATATTCACATTTGGTGTCCAAGTAATTTTTAGCCTTAGTATGGCCAGACCAAAACATCCCAGACCAATTTTGAAAAAATGGGTAAGCCATATTAGTCCCAGAGTGAATTCCCCCTTTCAGTGCAATAACTGAATTCTGGGTTTACCACCCCATGTGGGAAAAAAAGTTTTTATGTTTAAAACATTTTAAACATAAAAAAATGTTTATTTTACATTATATTTTCATGGCTACACCCAAAACTATTAAAAAATCACTGTGGAGACAAAGCCTTTTTTAGACAGTCTATTTCATCTACTTTTTTTTTTTTTTTTTTTTTTAGACAGTCTCTTTTAATAAAGCCCTTGGAGTAAGAACTGTTTGGAAGATCCATTTATTCAATTAAGACATACTTTGTCAATGAGGTTATAAAATAATGACTGAAAGACAGACAGATATCTTTCAGTGAGAATTGAAGGAGAAATACTCAAACTTCTAAGAATGACAGAGACTTAACCTTCACAAACTGACAAAAGTAGAAAATTATCTTTCTTGACATTTTCACACCAGTGCTTTCCTGGAGCATTTTGTTACAGTCGAACATAACATATTGGCAGTAATTAGAGAAAATTCTTGTTATGCAGGAGACAAGGCTACATGAACCAATGCTCTATTCTGGCCTATGATTTGTTTAAATACAACTAGTTATTTCATGCCTTTTCCCCCCCCCCCAATTCAACATAGTTTAGCAGTTAGTCAAGATGGAATTTGGTTATTCCTAGTACGGAAGTGATAGAGAAATGTGGGTGATGTCTATTTGAAGATTTCAGTGGTCTGCACATCTTGATGTGGTTTCTTGCATGGTTTTATACATGAAGGATTCCACAGAATGTGAGATGTGATTGACCTCATGGTCTGAGGATATACAGTATGATATTCAGTTCTCACAAAAAAATACAAAGCTGCTTTGAACAGCCTGCAGGAGTTCTTTTCCAGGGAAATCACCACATAGGGTCTTCTCATTTAATGTCATGTTTTTCATTGTGAATTTCCAACTGATCATGAAGATGACAAAGGTCATTATCAGCTGGGCAGGGAATGTGCACGAAGGGCACAGAAGACCAACACCAGCTCTGATCTTGCAGTCTGTTCAGCAGCTGCCCTGGGAACTGCATGTGCTGCATATGTTGGATGTGCTGGATGTGTTCCATCTGTCCAATTGCTACCATGGATGTGTAGGAAGCCAGATTTGCTTTCAGTCATTTTGTACCTGTTTTTATTCCTTTATGCATGCTCAGGTAATTACTCATTTGGAGAGGAAAAAGATCCCAGTAATTTGGAACTGACTTGTTCTTAAACTAGAAAAAATACTTTCTGTACCTCTGGTTCAGTGGCACCCAGGACTTCTCCAGCAGGGAAAGCACGGTGTGTGGAACAGCTCACTTGGAGAACGGATGAGCTTAAAAAATGGATTGAAAGAAAGTTATACTAAACTTGCATCTTGCATCACCCTTTCTCCTTGGGCTCCATTACTTCCATGTCTGCAATTAATGGGCTGTGTTTTCAGAGCTTTTATAGCATTTTTTGGGAGGTAAGACTGATACCTGTTGCAAGTATGCCTTTCAGTGCAATACATGAAAGAGAACAGATCAGCATGTAGTGACCTAGAACATTATTTTTGTATTTTTTATCCATTATGAGATCATATTTATCTATAAAACCATGAGAGGGCAGCATTCTTTCTATCATCCATATTCTCTTTCTGCTAGAAAATTGAGACTTTCTTTAACATTCATCTCATAAACCACAGAGAAGTGTTATATATAATTCAGAGCTTGGTTCAATATTCTTCGTAATCAATAGGAATGTTTCCCTTGATTTAAATAGGTGTTGGACTGAGGCTTCAGTTGTTCAAAAATTACATCAGGAAGAACAGTCTATATAATTTAAATCAGAAGATATAAAAAATAAGTAGCAGGGAAATTATTTTGGTGGTGGCTAACCATGAGGACAAAATAGCAAGAATATTGGTGTATTCCCCACTGCTTTGTGTCTTTGAATACAGACAAAGATGTCTCTTTGGAAAAAGTGAACAAAAGCTGCTGGACTCAACACTGAAGTAGCAAAGTGGTGTTCTGTGAATGGTATGGCATAAAAGATAAGCTGATTCTCTGTATAAACAGGCAAGGTAAACCACCCTCTTTTTTTTTCTTTTTTTTTTTTTTTTTTGTGCTGTTGTAAATAATGAGTGGAACAATTCAGACTTGCAGGGAGTGATGTTACAATGAAAATGGTATTCAAAATGGGCAAGGATCTACAGCCATAAACAAACAAACAAACAAGTTCCACCTCAATATGAGGAAGAATTTGATTACACTGAGCTTGGCAGAGCATTGGAACAGGCTCCCCAGGGAGGTCATGGAGTTTTCCTCTCTGGAGACATTAAAAACCCACCTGGAAGAGTTCCTGTGTCACCTGCTCTAAGTGACCCTCCCTTGGCAGGTTGGACTGCATGATTTCCAGGGTTCCCTTCCAACCTTAAGTATTCTGTGATTTCCAGATGTGGGGGTGGAACTAGGCGATCATTAAAAGTCCCTTCAGGAAAAAAACTATTTTACAATTCTGTAAGTAAGCACCAAGCATTTGTGTCATCTATGCTGTACAAGCAATCAGGTTTGCTAAGCAAAATTCTCTCTCCAGCTCTGGAGTTCATTATTGTGGCCAATACCATTAATCTAGCCAAGAATTTCAGTGCAAAATTTTACAGCTATCACATGATCCTTTGAGTAACATCAATACACTACTGTAACAATAAGTGATTGGGGGTTTTGGAAGCATTAATTGTGCATTTTTTTTCAAAATTAGAACAGCTTAAGATGGAGAGAGAAAGGTTTTGAAAAAGGAAAGCAGATTTTTTTGCTTCTAAAGAACTGCTTCAGAAATAAGTTAGGTCACAGAAGCAACAGTTTTTTAGTCAGATGAATATTTAGACATATCACAGTGTCGGACCAATGGAGAGTGGCAAGCACTAATTAGCATTCTTGCCAGCAGTTTCAGCAGAGAGGGGTACTATTTAATGAACATGGAAACCAAGCTATTCTTTCTATATGGCTTGACATGGTGACCCAACCCCAACTCCCAATGGGTTTATGATGAAATTGAATTTTCTTACTTGTTTACTTCATCTCCTGCTGGTAAGGGAAATTCCTGTATGTCTCTTACTCACAGCATTTCAGTAATTTCAACACTCCTAAAATGATGCACAAAGTTTTCACTGTGAATACCCTTAGGAGGTACCACAAACTGTGGTTTCACAGAAAAGTCATTGAGACAAATGCAATGGTGGGCAAATGCACACAATTCCCAAAGTTTGCCCCAAGCAACTACTCAACATGTGAGAAAGCAAAGGATCTCCACAGGGGTTGGCAGTAAGACAAAAATGTTATTTGATCTAGAACTATTTTCATATTGGTTCTATTTGATCTATATCCACATGCATTTTCTTTCATTGATATGAGCTACCTAAAAAGATTGCCCATTTTTTCAGAGGTAAAAACGTTGTGCTTATCTGTGATTTTTAAATAGGACCATCATAAAGAAAAAAGTTAATTTTCTTGTTATGCTTTGAAGACTACTAAATGTTGTTAGCATTTGCTAACTTCAAGTATTTGCACACAGTTTCCATAAAAAAGAAAAATATGAGGTATTATTAATTTTCCCGTAAGTTGTCATATAAAAATGAATTCAATAACATGTGAGCTCTGCCAAGATGGCTGTATATTTTTTTTAGAGAAATAATGTAGCTGTTCAGACTAGCCTACATTTTACATGGGGTTTGAATTAGCACTTTTCAATGGATCTCAAAAGCATTTTTCTCTGCTATTGAACTCAATACTGAATCTCCAGTTTCAGGAAGGTACTTCATCATGTGAGTAATCCTATTCAAAGCAGTGGGCCACTGACACACTTAGAGCTGCACATGTACTTACATATCCCAGGAATGAGGCCTTGGCATACAATGAAACCAGCTGGAGTATGGTTGACATTCATTGACATTCACCTTCTCTCAGACGGAATTGTGTGCTTCACTCACAAGGCAGAAGCAACAATTTTGTTGGTGTAAGACAGGGTGTTACCAAAGTTCAATGGTAAATGTGACCGTGGCTTAACAAGGTTCAATAGCAAGGTATGTGCTGCACAGGTGACAGTGCCAGGCAAAACTCTCAGGAGACCCTCCCTTGAGTCATGAGGTTCAGAAGGGATCTCCTTGCATTCTAAACTCCTTCCCAGCAGGGATTTTCAGGCGTGGCTGGATTCAGGCTTAGTCCCAGATTTGATCAATGGTTTATGTCTGTATGACCATAGATACATAATAAAGCCTTTCAGTGACTTAGCTAAGATTTCAAAGTTTCAGTACTCCTATTCCCAGTTCACCTACTGGTTATCTCATGTGATAAGGATTCTCTCAGCCTTGAGGAGTTACCATGAGAGGCATTCCCACTCAAGGGGAGATCCTGGCACAAAATTCTGCAGCTGTGCAGGGGAGTTCAACAAGTCCTGGGCTGTGCACTACTTACAGGATAACTTAATTGCCTTATAGTGATATCTGCATACCAGCCATATTTTGGCTGGCATATGCCCAAGCATATTTTGGCTGGCATATGCTCAAGCCCTTGACTGCTGAGCAAGATTTATAGCCCTTAGCTGTTTTGCTGTTATCTGTCTCTCCAGAGTCCAACAATACAAATGCAGCAATTCTGACCACTACTGATGACTTTTGCTTATGTAGAAAAAGGGTGAGGGAGTGATACAGCACCATACACTGGAATTTTGATCTGATGCTTAAAGTAGTGCCTGACACTCTGTTCTTCATGGGTGGGGTGCCACTGCCTCATGCTTGACCTTACCTAGAATTTATTTATTTGGAAAACATTCAAGAGGGCACAATCCCATTGTGATGAATGCAAAACAGGGAAGTATGAAATGCAAACAGTCAAGACAGGCCCCAAAAGAGATGTCACAGCTTGCAAGGAAAGTGAATATGGTAGTAGCAGCAAAAAACATCATAGCTTTATACTTCTTCCTTTTTGGATAGAAGGTAGAGTAAGGTGGGGGAGGGAGGGGTGAAATAAGGGAAAGATAGTGAAGCAGCCTGAACATAAACAGAGATAAGGAGAGGGAAGAAACAGCTCTTCACTGTGGGACAATGAGATTCCATTAAAGGAGTTATTAATTTAGGTTCTGACCTCCCCCATCGTTGAATCAACTCCAGGCACCAGGAGGCAGGGAGAAGGGACATGGAGAGATAACCATCACTGTCTGCATTTGCTGTTGCCAGAGTGTCTGATGAATCTCCTTCATCCTTCTCATCAGCATGTCTGGATTTAATTTGGTTTTCTCCATTCTGCACAGTGCTGCTGTGGAAAGCCATGGATTTTCACTCGTTTTAACAGTCAGCTGATATATTCAACAGGGAGCTTATTTTGCTAAATAAGCTACAAAGCAAAACACCAAGAAGCATATTGCAGTGAAATAAAATACAGACTTTAATTGATGCAGTAGTTTTGAATAAATCTTTCCATTGTCACAGTCAGCATGCTAAATGCCAAGGCCTGTCAGCACCACTTCTTAGTTACCTACCCAAGGTAATCATACAGCTCTTCTCATTGCAGAATCCAGCTGTTAGCAATACCAGTTTATGGGGTTTTACTCAAAAAGAATTTTTAAAAAGGAAAAAATAAATGACAGGCTCCATTTTGCAAGACTGACAGATCCCATCTCTTTTTTCAGAGGCAAAATAACTTGGAAAGCAGTGTGGATGTTTGGCTGGGAGTGCATGGGATTGATGCCCCAGCAGAGAACAGAAATCAGCTTGTTCAAAAGCCTTACACTGAGCCACCCTGCCCTTTTGTGGAGAAATGGCCTTGGGGAAGTAAACATCTGCAAACAGCCCATTCCACACAAGGTTTATAAATAGTAAATTTGCTGTCTTTAGTTATGGAACTGTGATACTTTTTGTCTGTTTGCAACTTCAAATTTCATATAAGCAGGAACAGCAGCCACTTTGTCCTTGGAGTTCCTTGAGTCTATATGAAAAAGAGGTATCCAATGCACATTTAAGACTGAAATTAGGGACTGAAACCCCCTCCTTCTGAGGGGTTACCTAAGTATATTTACACTCTGAACGTGTAAAGTCATTACATAGGCAGAATAGGAGGAAAAATGAGCACCCAGTTTATGAGAAATGGGAGGCAGAGGGATCAGAAAAGGGAATGCCACTGATTGCAGTTTTCTGATTGCAGGTCAGACATCACATGGCCCCTTTCCAGAATTAATGGTTTAGTGAAAAAAATGCTCTGATACCAGTCTGGCCCCAAACTCTGTGCTGGCACTTCACTGACTTCAGCTGGCATCTCTGAGTGATATGTCAGATTGCAATTAGACCTCTGAAATTAGAAGATAAAGAAAGGCCTTTTGGCATTTTGTGCCAAAAAGGTTTAAATAATTTAAGTATTTAGCCTTCCAGAAATGATAATATATTTTCCAGGGAAAAAAAGTTATTTTTATATTCTATCTATTTTCTTCTGTTTTTCACAGGTGACCCTTTCTTGTTCTCCTCTTACACTGAAGAGCCAAAATTTGTCCTGGTAAATTTACCTGTAAAATCAATTTAGTTCAAGATTCCACTGTTGTGAAAAAACCACATATTATTTATCAAGGGGTATTCAGGCAGGTCCTACAAAAAAGTATTATTGGCCTGAAAAATCTTCCCTAAAAACATTTTAGAATTTATTCATGATAACCTGTAGAGGTTCCCCAAGCTACTGTATGGAAAGGATGAAATTTTGTATTAAATTCTAACAGCTCAAAAATTGTATGAAAAGATAATAATTTTGTATTAAATACTAAAGGACTTTCCTCCATGAGGATATAAGCAAGCTCCACAGGAACTAGTAGTTATGCTGCAGAAGGATTTTTCAGGCTTAAGAGAGCTTGGGGGAGGGTGTTTGAGCGCATTAGTATTCATTCCACATTCTTGCCTGCTGTTCCACATGCACTATTTTGTGCCTCCATAAACTGCTCTGGATGCAGATCAAAATTATTTAAAATAATTCACAGGGAAAAAAAAATACCAAAGCAGCAATTTCTATGTATTTCCACATTGCCTTCATTTTCATTGACATTTACTGTTAGCCTTTTTATAGCAGTATGAAAAAAGATGGCAGAAGCAGAGAAGCGAAAGGCTTTGTCTGATAAGAAAGGCTTTTACATTTTAGGGAGTTTTCACAACAAATCAGAATGCTGTTAGCTTTCCTTGTGCAGTCAGCATCAACAACTTAAAGCAGCAGCCCTGAATTTTTAACTGAAAGGCTACTTTAAAGTTGTTATTATTATTACTATTCTTTCTTGTTTGCAAAATCTGTTTTTACATAGGAAAAAGTATATTGATCTCTTCTATGTTAATACTTTTTAGTAGGGTGAACACTCACTTTCTCTGATTTTATTTTCCACTTCTCAAGCCTCCTGAGTCATAAACCAGTCCAGGAACAGACTGCCAAGGAACCAAGCTTCCATCTCCTGGAGCTGAACTCGCAGCTGCAGGAACACTTACTGGGAAACTTCACTAAAGACCAAGTGGGCCCCATCACCTGCAATATATGCATTTATCAAGCAAGTTCTGCTTTACTCCTGTGAAAAAACAGGCTTCTTACTAAATGCTTGGGAGGAACCTTTAATTTCTTGTTCAAAGAAAGGAGCCTGGTTCATGGCCCATCACCACTGGCTCTAGGCTCCTTCTTTAATATTTGTCCTCATAGTGAAATTCTTGAATCCTGATTGAAAAAAAGCATGTGCAAACTTGTCTTACAGTACAAAGTTGTATTGCCTACTCTGAGAGCAGGCCAGAAGAATCCCTGCAGCTCTAGAAACATGGAAGCATATGGAGATCTCCATTAAAAAAAAAAAAAAGAAAAGAAAAAAAAAAAAAGGCAGAGGCGAGAAACTTAAGGGTAAGCTTCAAACGCAAAATCCCACTGGGAGATGACAAACTTAGAAGAAAGATGAGAGGGAAGTTTATACATTTTTGGAGGCATGAATAAAGGTAGATTCAGGGAAGGGGTACATCTTACACACACATACACACACAGAGAAGTCAAATGTCCCATGTTCAAAATTCAGATTGCATGAAACACAGTGAACTCCCAGTGCTAACTGAGGCACAGTATGGTAGATGCAAAATCTTTAAATCAGTGTGTTCCCTTGTGGACAATAACCACTGACTCTGGGCAATCTCTTTCAAAGTCCTGGTCCCTGCTGGGTGAAGTGCTGGAATCTGTGCTGTTGCTCTCAGGGTGCCACCCTGCTGCGATCAAGATGAAGAATAAATATGCATGAAGTCGACGGTTAGTTTGGCTTCCACCAAAGCTTAATTTAGCTCACTTCTCAGTGCTGAATAAGATAAATTAAAACCAATAATTAATAGTTCTTTTAACCCAGGAAGTAAAGAGCATCATGTGATAAAAATGCTAAATCTGGGGAAACTTCAGAGCTGGAAGACAAAGACTGTGCAGTGCATTCCACACTGGCGAGGAGGTACTACATACTTTGCAGGGCACTGATGGACTAAACAAAAGAAAATGTCTGGTCAGAGGAAAAAAGGAATGCACTGAAGCATCCAGGAAGGATGTAGCACAGTCCACACCAGCTGGAATGCCTCTCCTGAGGAGTCTGAAATTCCTTCCATCTTCTCCCCTCCTGTTTTTGGTTTTCAAACTTCTCTGCCAAGAAAAGGACAAAAGCTTTATTATGCTTGAATTCTGGCCACAAACAAAATTACCTAAAAGGTGCTTCAGAGCATTTTGTACATGAGCATGGGCTATTTCTGCAGGGATATGGCAAGCTTTCCCTGTGACTTTTGCCATCATCCACAAATTGCATATTCCTTCTGTGTTACTTCACAAAGGCCCCTCCTTTTTTTTCATAGCTTGAACCACTGCACTCACTTCCTTTGAAGCCAGAAGCTGCAGAGTTGACATTGTACAAGGAATTTCAAATAAATTCTGATAGCCATTTTGGAGAGGAAATATTGGGTGCTCATTATTGATTTTGTTACTTTATTGTGATTGTTTCTGTGTATAGTTGTAAATGGGGGTTTTTTGTGGGTGTGATGCACAAGTTGCCTGAGGAAGGCAGAATACGTAAGAAATTTTAGAATGTTTTTAAAAGTACTGCAAGTACAAGGCAGAGAAGTAGGTACATTTTTTGTAATATGTATATACATATATATATTACACATATATTGCATACACTTACGCCTGCTCATCAAACATTCATTGCTCCCAGCCAGAGAGAGTGGGAAGAGTAGTAAGTAAAGAGTCTTCAATATTCATTCAAGAAGGGTGATCTGTGAATGATGAAGACATAGAGGTGGTTGGGGGAAAATGGGCAAGCTGAGGCTGGGTTCAGTGGCATGGAAAAGGAAACAGAAGCCACAGGAAAAGAGACATAAAGATAAATAGTAAGGGAAAGAACCGTGTCACTCTCTAAGGTGTGGACAAAATTCTTAAACTCAGTTCAGCGGGAAAAGGAAAGGCTGTTGGAGAAATTCTAATCAGCATGGCATTGACATGTCAGACAGCAAAGCCAGGAACTTTCTCTAAATAAGGAGAAAAGCAATGCTCTGTGTCTGAAATCACTGTATTTGTAAATGTTATCTATGTATCTATGTAAGTCATAGAACTGTCACGCAGACTGCTTGATATCTGAAGCTGAAATATGTAACTTTTATACCAAATATTCTTATTTGATTCCTTTAAAAGACTATGCTCTCTTCACAGTAGCTTTTCTGTCCAACCTCACTAAAGTCTACACTTGAGGTTCCAGTCTCTTACCTCACCTGTATTTCATATTGTTCAGCATTGAAAGCCCCTGCTGTACTGCAGATGTTTACTGTCACAAAGAAGCAGCCACAGTGCCATGTCCAGGAGCAGCCAGTTTCTTCTCACAGATAAGAAGTGTCTTTAACTACTTTCCTGGCTGAAATGGGAGAACCTAGCAGTCCATAGGTGGTGAAACCATTTGGATGTAAATTATACAGACTGTCCATCAAGCTGCTCAAACCAATAGCTGCTTCACAGTTGAATGAACCCACTGTCTGAGAGATTTGAATTCACAACATGTAGCAAAAAGCCCTCAGACCTCCATGCAAAATTCATTGAAGGCTGAAAGTGGCATCATTTCTGGCCCGACAATCCTGCGTATGTGGAAAACCAGAAGGAGGGAAACTTGGTGCCATGTTAATACTGCCCAAATATACACAATGAAGTCAGACTGAAAGCAATGAAATTGCAGACGCTCCTCATGAGCTAAGAGGACCATTTTCCTTAACCAGTGACCTTCAATTACAGAGTAGCAAGCAAATTAGTAGAGACAAAAAAGAAAAACCTGTTAGCCAGAAAATCTTACTGGCTAAAGCTTGTCTTGTTTCAGTTCCAGTTTCCATAGCTTTCGGTAAAATATGTGCTGTCTCTTTCTCTTTTGGAGTACTGGTGTTAACTGGAAATGTTGATTCTGGGAACAATGAATTCCTACTTATCAAATGGGCTTTACAACTGAGTTTTTCAGAAAACTTCAAAGGTTTCTGAGTACTTGAAGGATCTGAATCATTGCCTCAAAACTCCTGATGTCACAGAGATCAAGCTAGGAAAAAATTCAAGGCCAAAAATGGCAAGGGCAGGAATGGATAAATAAAACTGTCATTTCTCAGTTCACAGATCTTCAGCATTCCTTATGCTCATGCTGGTTTGCCTATAGGATGGAGTGACTATGAAGCAGGCTGGGATCTAAATTTACAGTGCAGCAGTTTGGTGACCCCTATACAAAGAGGGGGGCTTACCCTGAACTATGGTCATCTGAAAGGTAGGAATCTGATCTTACCCAATTCAAGTTTTTCATACAACCTGCAAAATTCACAAATTCAGCTGAATTACATGGTGTCAATCCACTTCAAAAGGGAACTAGAGAAGATAACATCATCTACCAGCAAAGGGTGTCCACACAGGGAACCAGCACTCTTCAAATTCACGAGATGACCTAATTCACCTAGGCAGACAAGCCCAAACAGCAAAGAATATATATCCTTCCTCACTTTGAAATTGGAGAAGAGTTTCTATTTTTTCTAATTTTTTTCTTTCTTTTTTTTTTTATTTTTTATTTTTATGGCTGATAATGCTATACATCTTTCATGACCTAATTTTCCAGTTCCTCCATTGCAACTTCGAATCCTATAATCCAAATCAAGTTCTGTTTTGACAGGAAAAGCTCCATTTTTCCTCCTCTGGATGCAGTTTGACAAGAGGGATTTTCCTTTTTTGTATATTAGCCCCATGTATATGCCCCAGATTTACAAAACAAGCCAAAGTCTCAATTAAAAAAAAAAAAAATAGGCAAATCCACTTACAAGACAAAACAAGCTACACAGTTAAAACAAAGATAATCATGTAAGTATAAGCTTTCTCTTGACAACATTATTAGCTAAATATCTTTTCTCTTTCTTCAGTACATATTTGCATGAAATCTTTTCCCTGAGGTTTCTGAGTTATATTAGAGAAAAAGGATGGGGCAATAGCTGCAGAAGATTTTCTCCTACTTTGGTCAAATCTGAGACACACTTTCCTGCTACCTGCACCACCACACTGCCTGCAGATTAACAGTTTTCTTTAAGCCTCCATTTTCAAAGTGTTCTCAGTTCAGATCATCAGCTCTTACAATTTAAAGAGAGAGATTCATTTCTAAGGGACAGCTGTAATAGCATGGTAGAATGCCAGATTGTTGCCTTCTTGCTACTAATACGTTTGCTTTCAGAGCCAATTGATCTTTTTAAGATTCCTCTTCCCCTTAGTTTGACATAAATCTCTTAATGACAAGTCTCTGAGTGTTCTCTAAATGCAACATGTGGTGAACTCTAAGTCCCAAGGCTGAAGCCACAGTCTTCCCACTGTTTGTTGCCTGGGCTCAATAAACATCATGCTGATATATTGAGATGACTCAGTGAGGCAGTGTTCACCTGCCAGCACCAACTCACTGGCTGGGACTTGTGAATTTTTCCAGATATCAGACAGGCTGGAAGAGCAAAGCCATTTATAGACCTGGTGATTATAATGATGCATGGGAACAAAAATAGATTTACAACAATAATAACAACCAGGACAGCAATACAAATAGTGAGGATAAAAACCAGAGAAAGATAAATACCTGTCTGGAAATATGACTAGTAGTGAATCAATAAGTTGACGTTCTAGCCAAAGCACATCACTGCAGATTGAAAGCAACCTTCAGTCTGCCCACTGCAAGCTGTCCTTTTTCTCCAGTCTTACGTACTGTTGCAAGTTGCACTGAACCATTTCTGCTAACTAGAGGGCTGTTTCTACATTACTTTTAACTAATGACTATTAAAATAAGTGAGTTGTATTCCTGTAACATGGAATGGAGTACTTAATGCCTGTAATACTCAACACTTCAGATTTGTTGGTTAAAGAAGAAAACCTGATTTTTTCTGTTTCTTCTCCTATGACAGTTTGTAAACTATACTATGAATAATGAATTCTTTAAGGCACATAACTTTAAAAAAATAATTTCAGGCTGTGTCCCTTCTCTGTTATAGCATGTAGTCACCAACGTGGTTCTTTCAAACATTGCTGAGAACAACTTTGCTGTAGCATGGACAAGTGTTTATTACAGGGTTTACTGCCTTGTCCCTTGATTCTATGCTCTGCAAATGCACATTTTAACTAATTCCCAAAGGCAAAGTGGCAACATTGTAAAACACTTGTGAAAACATCCAAACTGCAGTTTAAACCTTGTTAAAGAGCAGTTCTTCTTTGGAAAGTGACACTGAAAATGGCAATGTGGGATCCTGTATTTATTGTGTATGTGTGATTTCAGGACCAAACATGCTAAGTACAAGCATACAGCTCTCTCCTAACATCCACAGCCAGCTCTATAGAGATTAGATGGCTGAAACGTTCATGTTCATGTTTGGTTAGGATGGTGGTCTCCTTAGCAGCTGCCCCAACACACTATCATCATTGAAACAGATACACCTTGCCCCACTTCCATTTAGCTGAATGAGCTTGAGGAAGATCTGTTTTCTTCTCATGAGCCTCTGCCAGTTTTTTCATTGCTTAGGGATGAAAAATGTTTTTTCAGAGAAGTCAACATATGTAACTCTGAACAAAAATATACACAAAATAGTTGTGTTGAAGAAGATCCCACTTGTTAACAACAGCACCATTTTCAGCTGAAGAATTTTAATGGCTTTCTAATTTGTTTTCTTCTCTGGTTAATTGCATAAAACATTTCCATCTCTAGAAAATTCTGATATGAACACTATTGTTCATACACATTACCCTGTTTAAATGGGCTTATGAGCTATAGTTTTATTTCTCAGCTGTTGGGTATTTTTGGCTAGTACTAGCAATGAGAAGACATAGCCCATCCAAAGCCCATTGAAATTCAGTTAACAGTGTTAATTAAACACAGGGAGCTTGCTATGCAGTTGGTGCTTTTCTTTCTGCTGTATCTGAGATGAAGGCAATCAGCCTCACCTCCCTCCCAGGATCCCCTGATTTGACACTGGAGCTGCTTCCAATCAGAAGAGACACATTGTCACGTCCTGCTCTCGACCTTTAAGAGGATAAAAGTAGTTTAGTATAAACTTCTGCTTATGAACTTAATAACTTCTGCTGATACAATTGCTGTAGCATTATGGTTGACACTTGAAGTTGGTCCCTGCTTGCAGAATAACACACTCACACAAAACTATCCTGACATACTCAAAGGTGTCCATGACAGGAACAATCCTTCCCACTGCCCCACAATGAAAATGTGGGAATGTACAGGTAAAATTCATCTATTGGCACTACTGTGCTTTTATCTGGGCAGTACGTTCATAAATATATTTAAGAATAAATGCTAAAGTATTAAAAAGTTGTGAAAAGATTACAGGAACATTTGCATCATCCATTCCAGATACAATACTAATCAAGTGGTGACGACTACCCATCAAACACCAGCAATGTTCCCTCAGGTGGTAGGCCTTCTGTGCCAGTTTTCACATCACTTCTTACAGAGAATTTACCACCAATTTAAGTGTCTTGAATTTTTATCATCCTGACAAGTGTAACCAGCATCTGTTTCAATCTTAGGTTATGCTTGATGCATGTTCAAACAGCTATAGATTGGTAAGGAGGCACGTGTGAGGCTGTCCCTTGAAGATGATGGTTTCCAGACAGTGTAGCTGAACTTTTACGAAACAATATGCAGGTTTTTTCCACCCAACTCTTGCCAATCCTGCTCAGCCTTGTGACTCAAAGGGGAGAAACTGCACAGCCCAGTGCCAACAGGGGCCCCAGTTTCAAATGCTCAAGAGCTGGCATATCCAGAGCTGAGGTTTTGGTCTGGCCTGTGAAAAGGCAGAAAAAACCATCTGTGAAATCTGGAGGCACATCAGGTTTGGCTTCTTCCCCAGGATCCCACAGGCTCCCATAATCCTTTATAGCTATCTGCAGGTTGGGAAAAGAAATCCTTTCTCTGCACCTTTCCTCTGCTCCACACCTGGCACACACAGGTTCCCCGGGGCTTCCATGGAGCCCTCGGAGCAATCCCGGGAAGCACGAACAGCGGTGTTTGATCCTTACGGCTTCAAAAAAATGCCCTTTTCTAACTTAAACTGGGGAGAAGGAAGAACAACGCCCTGAGCGGGGCTTCTCCCTCGGGCAGGAGCATGCCGAAGACACGACTGTCGCTGGGGAATCACAGCAAGAGCCCCGTGCCGCCGCTCCCTGGGCCTCTCCCGGGCCAAGCCCCTCGGGCCGCTGCAGGCCGGCGGCGCCTCGGCGAGAGGCGGGCGCCGTCCCTCGCATTCCTGCCTCAGCAGGGAAGGGGAGCTTCCTTCTCCTCAGCTTCCCCGCCCTGGCCTTCGCTTCCAGCCTGCCCCGCTGCTGGGAGCCCCCGGGGAGCCGAGCCAAGGGAGCGGAGCCTTCCCCCCGGCCCCGTTGCAGAGCGGAGCGCCGGGCGGCACAGCCAGCCAGCCAGCCAGGGAGCAATTAAACCCTCCCCGGGCCAGCCCCTGACACTCCCTCCTGCATTTTCCAGTCTGTGGTTACGGCGCTCAAAGGGTTCCATTAAGTCACCACGTTTTACAGGTTCCTTTAAAAAAAAAAAAAAAAAAAAAAAAAAAAAAAAAAAAAAAAAAAAAAGAAAAGAAAGAAAGAAAGAAAAAAAAAAAAGAGGAGGTGGGGGGAGGTGAGGAGGAGTGCGCGAGAGAAAAGTTTGGTCATGGCAGGGAATGTGTGATCAAAGCTGAGCCCAAGCTTCCTGTTACACCGGGACTATATATATATCGTGTCTTTAATGTCGGGAATGTAAGCAGCTGCTGGAGCCTGGCGCTGACTCTCTGCCTGATTCCCAGCGCGCTGAGGTTTCTTCCACCGACCACAATGAACAAGTTCCTGTGCTGCACGCTTGTGGTGAGTCCCTTCGCAGAGGTAGATGGGCTCTAGGATGCACTGCAGACATCAGGCTGCAGAGACACACGGCTTTTCTTCTGGGGCTTTTGTTTTGGGTTTGGGGTTTTTGGGGGGGTTGTTTGTTTGTTTGTGGGTTGCTTTGTCTTCTCTTCGTTTTCTTGGTAAACCCATTTTGTTCCATCTCTCCAAACTTTCCTGGTGAGTTTGGAATGTGATGGACACGTTCAGCTCCAGGGAGACAGCAGGGATTTTCATCCCATTCTCAAGGTAGTGGCATGATTTGCTTTTATTTTGCTTTTTTTTTCTGACTTCCTCCATCCTTTTGTAAGGCCTCATCATACTGGTCTGAAGCAAAACTCTGTATCGAGTAATGAATTTAGAAACTGTAGGCTGGAATGTTTGTTTCTGATTTACAAAAGCTCCATCCCTCCCTGCCTCTAATCTCTGCTGCAGTGGCACTCTCAGGTACTGGCTTGGCTTTCTTACGCAGGAAAACCACTATGAACTCCACAAAAAAAACCCCACAAGTGTGTAGTTCTTGTCTTGGCTTAGAAAATTCAGCTTCATATGCGAGAAGGTGATGAATTAGTAGTGTGTCAGTAGCTATTACAGAAGGAGTTGGGTTATTAAATCTGGTGTAAGCCCCTGCTTTAATAAGTTTTTGTTTACTTGGTGATTTAGTAAGATGCTTCCAGATGCAAATTTAGAGATGTTAGCAGCACAGTAAATCTTTCAAAATGTTATTTAATCCATTTAGTCACATGGAATTGTATATGAGTTCAGTTTAATTAAAACCTGCCTACAGACAGATCCTGTGTAACATCTATTTGGAAGCTCTTCATCTTTTGCATAAGGAAACTTTCAAAGAAAAACATTAAAAAATAATATTCAAAGCAGGCTTTGGCCAGCACATTAACTTGCTTCTGGGTTGTTTTGGTGAGCACAACGGCATTAATGTTGTGGCAGAGTGTTAGAACTGAGATCCATTTATTCTGAAAGCTTTTTATAAATGCAACGAGATTTCCAGGATTTGATGAGTAATGTGTGTTTATTACTCTCTGTACAACTTTCTGAAAGAGCTTTTGAGAAGGAAACCCAAAGTAATTAATGGTGCACGGGAACTAAAATTTGTCAGGCTTGTGGTCGGCAGATTGAAACGCAGGACAACTTTTTCATCCCATGTCTGATGTTGTGCCTGCTTTGTCAATATAAAATCACAGGAAGTTAATCTGGGAATTTCAGCAATATTTGGTTATCAATCTGGCTTCTTATCTGTGGCTGTCATAAAATAATCACATCAGGATTTTGATTTTGATTAAATGCAATGTGCCTGTTCATATTCTCCCACAAAGTAATAGCATTTGGTGAAGTTCAGCATAATCCTCTGGCAGATGAGTCATGGAGCTGAAATACATTGGTGGCAGTACATAGCAAAGAGATCATAATTCAACTGCATTATTCGTTATTATTATTATTATTATTATTACATTTATTTTAAATTATTGTGAAATTTTAGTAAAATTAGTGAAGTTTAAGTACTGTCAGATGTGCTAGAGCTCAGAAAAGTAGCTTTAGTATCTGTTTTTAGGAGATACAACAACCCTTTTAGGAGGCACAGCTATAGGTCAAAGTTCTGTGTGTCTGGCTCCGAACCTAGTTTGGAGACATTGTATCTGGGGCATGATGTACTTTCAGCCTTGGCCTCTTTGCTGAGGTTTCAGAAAGGTTATACCTGATGTGGTGGTGCACTCATGTTTCTGCTGTTTGCTTGGAACACTAAAAGCTGCTTACAAACATTATGAAATTGGACTGAATGGAAAGAAATTCCCCAGAGCTGAATCTCATTATTTGTCACGTAACTATCTTGACCCTTATACTTGACCTTTTTCTATTTTGGATCTCTGGGCACATGTGACATTCTTTTTCTGGCCTGCCTGTTGGGTTTGCTGTGTGTAGGCAGCAGTGGCTTTGCAGCCTGTGAGGGTAGGAGTTATCTTTCTGTCTGACTTTCTTTCTGTCTGCATGTCTGCATGTGTCTTGGTTAAAAATAAAACACTAAGGTTACCAGAAGAATTTTAAAAAGATATTGTCACAATTGAAGTTACACCCACTGTTCAAATCTCATGGAAAACTTAATTTTGTTCCCTCTGAAAAAACACCTGTTTGCACATAGTACTGGACATACATCCTCTAGCTAGCAGTCAGCTGTTAGTAGTTCTGTCAGTGCAAAGGCAGACTGTTCTTACAGTGGGAACATCCCAGGCTTGGCTTAGCTCTAAATCTTGCTGTCACTCTGGTGAATAACATTCCAAAATGTAAGACACATATTTTGGAGAGTTATCTGGTTAGTTTTCTCTGCTTTCTCCCTCTACAGGTTTCAAGGCAAATGTAACTCATATAAATGAAGACTTTCAATTTAGCACTTCTTTGATAAGATGTAAAACTGCTCTTCATCTGAATTTCATTTTCCTACCACTGAAAGTGAAACGGTAGTTTAGACCCCTAAATTGCTTTGTGAATGACAACTAATGGTGTCTCAAAAAGTCTCTACAAGAGTTGACTTTTTGACATGTTGCTTTACTGACAGAGAAATGAAGACAGTATTTCATAGCTTCAGTTTTGAATACGGATCATTCAGGAGAGTCACCAGTTGAACTCCTTATGTAAAAGAGGAGCCTCCACTTCATAAAGTGTCTTCCAAACAAAAATAGGTCCTGTTATGTCCGAAGTGAGTGGATTACAATGAAGCAGTTGGTAGAATGGTAGAAGAGCTTTGTAAGCTGAACTCAAACCAGTGAAGATGACTCCATGTCAGATTTCATTGTGTACCTGGCACTTGGCTGTGGTCTGCAGAGAGCTCCTTTGTCTGGGCAGGGCTCTCGTGAGCCTGCAGCACCCCACGGGTCAGCAGTGCTGCAGAGCTGCTGGCCCAGAGAGGTTAAATGTGGTGATTGCATGGGCCCCCAGAACAGCAAGATGAGATGGATGAGAGCTAGATGGGAGTAATTTTTCCCAGGATGGCAAGTATTTTACAATGATGATTTTCAATAGGTGGATGTGGATCTGGTCCAGCATGGCATTGTCACATACTGGATCTGAGATACATGCTATTGATGAGGAGGACCTTGATAATATCATACAGTACTATATTTTGCCAGTGGGATTTCTCTGGGCCTGTGCATGATTTCAGTGAGGA
This sequence comes from Pyrgilauda ruficollis, assembly GCF_017590135.1. Classification (NCBI taxonomy): domain Eukaryota; kingdom Metazoa; phylum Chordata; class Aves; order Passeriformes; family Passeridae; genus Pyrgilauda; species Pyrgilauda ruficollis. The sequence continues at coordinate 16,261,466 of NW_024523822.1, read as the reverse complement.
ATTTTGCCTAAGGGTTGAGGATATGTGAAAACCTCCTGCCATTGCTTTGTCCAAATATTTTGTATAGAAGGCAAAGTAGGAGAGTTGTGAGGTTTTACTTTGAACCCAATACAAACACTGGGAGCAATCTGACAGATGTCTTGAATGATTATTTATCACACAAGAAAATATGCTTTGGAATACTTGTGGAATGCGAAACAGAAACAGATTCATCTTTCTCAGCAAATTAAACATTCTCCTTTGGTGTACAACCCAAAACCACAAAGCCAAGCTATATAATAATATTTTCATATGCTGAAAAGCCACTCTCTTTTCTGCCACAAAGCAGTGATTTAAAGGGATGATGCTTGAAGGATTTTTACTTCATGTGCTTTGTCTTCTAGTTAATTTTAATTCAACAAGAGGAATCAAGCGGCTCTTTGCCTTACATTTGAAGATGAAAGAAAAGGGCGTGTATTTTTTTTTTTGCCCAAGATCTGAAATGAAATTTTACAATCACATTATTTCTCTTTCAAAAGCATCTTCTAAGGAATCAAACAAATGGACTGCACAGGCCTTTTATGTATCTGCTGACATAAGGATGGTATGGAGAAATATAGCTTCAGGCCTAATGTGCTGAGTGACACAGTGAAAGAACTGCTGTCTCACCTTGAGTAATTCATCTTGAATAAGTTCTCAGTATTTACTTGCATCACACTGACTTACAGTCAACTTATATTTCAGTATTTACAGTTAATCCCAGTTCCTCACATTGAGACAGCCATCCTGAAAGGTGCCCAGGATTCTCCCCAGAGATATGGAGGAAGATTGAGTTCTTCAGTCTTTTTAGAAGTGAGCCTATCACACTAGAACTCCATTTCACCCAACAGGTTGTTAGATGTAGTTAATTACATTCGGTTTTGTTCTGGGTTTTTTTTGCTGTAACAATTTTGTTATTGATAGCATTTCATACTCATAGAACAAAAAATCCCCTAACCTTCAGGGTTGTTTTTTTTTTTTTTAAATTGAGCCTTGCATTTTACTAAACTTAGAAAAACTGTTTACAAATGGATCACACTAACAATTAATTTGTCAAGATGAAAAAGATACTGAGCATTATTTTCTTCCCTTAGTGCTGGCATATAAAGAATTGGCTGATGGTTTAAAACTGAAAGAAACTGCCTGGATCTCTTTAGTCCATTTGCCATCTCTTCCAGGAAACTAAATGTCGTATTTGCTTTCAGAAAGGCATTGAGAGCTATATTTAGGACACATGGGTTTCTTACACCTGCTTCTCAGTGAAAGGCTGTTTCTTCCTCTGACGAGAGAATTCCCTTTTCATTTTCCAGTATTATCCTTTAGTGGAGAAAGTTCTTCTTTCTGAGTTCACTGTCTATCTGTACTGAATTCATGGCTTCTCTTGTGACTTGCCAATCTATTGAAAAAGTCCAGATCCTCACCAAGAAGAATCTCTCCATTTCCTTCTAAACTTTCTCTGTACCGCTTCCTAGTGAATTAACCTTTCCTAAACAAGGATGAAGAGAACTTTACACAATCTTCTAAATAACAAATCCATTAATTTTCTTGTATGTAGCGCTGATGGATGGCAGCTTTGGTTTCAGAAGGGTTATAGAATGAACATACTCATTGTCCCTACTTCTGATTCCAGTAGACTGAAGCCTTGTAATTTCTTCCTTCTTTCAAATTAGCACATGATACCTTTTCCAGCAAGAGTTAAACAGGCCAGGCATGTTTATTGAAGAATCTTGCTTTCTATGAAGCTTTTGGGGAGACCACTGTTCAAAACTAGCAAGTTCTGATCATGGCACTTTCCTTAGTATTCCACTATTTGGCACTTTCCAAATAGTGCTTAGTGAATAAAAGATATTCAGGTGCTTAGTATATAGTTCACCTTTCAATATGGACATTCAGATCAATCAGAGGTTTTGTGTAGCTAAGAAACTGCTATCAAGTTGGTCATAGCATAGTTTAGGAGAGGAAATGTCAGGAAGGACATAAAATGCATATAAATGCCATTTTAATTTGTCTTAGGAACATGCTTTTGAAGGGCCTCTCCTGATGATCTTTATTTACTGTATTTTAGTTTCCGTATCAGAGCAGCCCTGGAGTGCACAAAGTGGATTTACCAAAGTAAACTGAACTGATGAAAGCAAATCTAGAGATGGACCCTAGAGACACACCAGATGCACTGTAACCACTAATGCATGCTTGTCCATGAGAGCAGATTGAAGTTAGTCCAAAATATCCCCTCAGAATAATACATAATGTGGATGTCAGGTGCTCAGCACCATCTGTTTTGCTCTGCAAATCTGCTGTAACAGGTGATGCAAATTCCTAATGTAAGCACAAACTCAGTGTGTGTTAGGCCAGGAAAAAGGACAATTTAGTTATATTCCCCTCCAGCTTATTCTGTGAACTGGGGGACAAAAGAGTCTTTTAATTCTGTTTGTGCCAAGTTGCTGCAGTAAAACTAGTGAAAATTATTTTTCATTATCTTCCACCATTACTACTGAATTCTTGCAAAACATCTGAAAAATAGATTGACTTTACTTTGGCACTTGATGTAGGTTTAAAGATAACTTCTGATTTGCAGGTTGCATATCAATATTCAGAATACTCAGTTGTGCTATGTGTTTTTGGACTTTATAGAAGACAATTTTGCAGATCTTTTTTTTTCAAGTATTGTCAAGTAACCTACAGTAGTCTTATGAAGTGTGGAATTGGGGATTGAGGTCTAGAAATGTACTTAGCTACATACTAATGGCTATATTTCATCTAAAAATAATCCAGAAAAAATGCCCTAAAAAGACCCATATGCTGTCTATGGCAGTGGTTGATATCTGATGCATAGAAGAGATGGAAGAAAAGGACAGAACAATATCACTATTTTTGTGAATTCAGTTTTTGATTTGGGATTTCTTGATCAACAGGTGATGTTTATGTTTAATAGTCCTTTGTTATTTTCATCCATTACTATGTCAGGTATCATCTTGAACCCGACGGTTTGCAATCTCCTATGGCAGTGAGTTGCTCAGCTCCCTGTGCCAATAGGATCACAGTATTCAAACAGTAATAATGGTGATCTAGGTCCATGTTGAAAATTATGTATAAAATGCTCTGGTAAAATTCTGAGATATTAATTGCATATCTCTAGTTTGACTGAAGAATCTTTGTCATAATATTTTTCTAAGTAAAATATTTGGCTTCTGCATACATGTGGCTCAGCCACTGATCAATGAATCACTGCAGCTACGTAATGTGTGTTTCTGGGGAAAAAAGGGAAAACAAGTGTGGTGTGCTTTTCTTTTAAAAGCACAAAGAAGAAAATCAAATGGGAGGACTGATTGCTCTTTTAGTGATGCTGATTTATTTATCCTATTATTACAGGGTTTGGTTGTGCTCATTTAGATTAATAATATTCTAGTTGCCATTATTCGTTTATAGTTATTGGTTCTTCCAAGGACAAAACTCTGTATGTCTGTATGTTCAAGTATTGTTTTGCTCAATTTTTAAAATCAATTCATCTCAAATTGTGTTGAAATGTTTTCAATTTTTATTGGCTTGTTTCCCACAGCCATAGGTTCTTCAGGGAGCAGGTGCCACCATTTTTCTCTACAAATCCCTATGCTTTCATACTCTGATTATTGAATTCTAATTAATTTTAATGCTGAATCATCCCCTGCAGCAAAACTCTTTATTTGTCTCATACATGGTTTCCAGGGTAAATAGTTAAGTAAGGAAAATAGATAAAATCTTGTTATTCTTGCTCCTACATGTTGCAGGGTAGAGTTAACAGTTATGAAATTGTTCACCTACCTGTTCGTTACCTGAAAATGTGTCACCATGGGCAGAGGCCCAACCCAGAGGAGCAGATTCTACTGCAGTGACAGCTCTGGATTTTGTGGGGAACTGTGCACTGCAGAGCAGGACTGCTGATGTTTCTGCACAAGGACATGCTGCCCATATGACTGGTTGCTGTCCCTAATAATTTTCACAGTATCAGATTTTCACCTCTGTTGGGAATTGTCTTGGGATTTCCACAGGTATCTGTGTAAAGTGTGGGTTGATACTTGTCTTTGTAGTGCCTGCGCCACATGTTGTAGTCAGATATGTTCTGTGAATGGAATGCAAGTCCTGGACTCTGCAATGCTGTGTTATCTGTTACTGAACTAAAACCACAGAAGAAAACTTCGCTGTTCACATCAAGAATTAATGAGATGACCCGGACTTCCTTATTACTAGAGTCATAGCTGTAGATTTACCAAGGGTGGGGGCATTTTTCCTCAATGTAAAGCCACTCACTATTAAAAAATGTGCTGCACCCTCTTTGTTAAATAGATCACATAAAACAGATCCAGTCATTTAAGGAAAATGGAGTTGTTCATCAAACTTCAAAGACTAATAAGGAATTTCTCACAGTGAAAGTATTGAGACTGCAAGAAAAGTGAGATCTCCACCTCTAGAAATCAGATAAATTATCAGTCAAGGGTATTATTAGTGAAGGGTAGATACAAGACGCTGTAGGGAATATCCATACTATCTGCATTTCATTCCTCAGCCCAAGTATAGCTGTATGAAAAGTGGATTCGTAGATGTGCAATGTGAGAATGCATTTAAGAGTATTTGCTTAAGCAATAAGAGTTCCTAAGTTAAGCATCTCATACCACTTTTTGTTTACTGTGAATTGTGTTAATGCAGATGAAGTTTTAAATTGTCCTTTCCAAACTTAATAAGACTATGGCTTTAGAAGTGCCATGATGCGGCAGAAGTGAGGCCCTTAAATGAAGCATCTCAAGAAAATACAGACTTAAAAACAAAGTTAATTCCATTTATACTTCGGGAACGTTTAGAAAAGAGGAAATATATTTTTGAAATTGAATTGGCAACTCTGTGTTAGCTGACAAGGGTTAAAATAGCAATAAAGACAAGTCAGTTAGATCTATAATTTTATTGGATACACTGAAAAATGTCTTAAGTCAGATCCAGTTTACTTCATCTTTATAAAATAATGTACAAGTTTTGGAAGAGAAGTGGCACATGCAGCCATGCATGCAGTGCTGGGACAGAGCTGGGTTATCAGTGAGGAGAGTGAGCTGTTGGCAGACCCTGTGGGGATCAGGGTGGTTCTCAAGAGTTATTTTTGTGGTGGACTGACAGAATCACAGAACCAAATTTTCAAATATAAGACCAAAACAAAGTGATATGGAGGTTGTCTCTGCAGCAAGACAGGCTGCCTCAGATCACCAGGTCCCCAGTCACACCAGCAAAGCTGACTGTTGTAGGAAGCAGGAGGACTAGCTGTCATGGCATGAACCAGCTTTTCATTTCAGCTGTGAGCCTGTGGTTTTAGGTAGGAAATAAAAGCACTGGCCTGGTCTCTTCCAGCTCATGCAATTGAGTCCTTTATGTGCCCTTCATACCCTGCATCATTCTTTACCCTTGTCTCAAGCTGTGTCTTCTCGTTTGATGTAGCTGCCACATTACATCCCAAAAGCTTCTGCATATCAGTGCAAAATTGAATGGAAGGCATTAAAAAGTAACCTCTATTGTTCTAGCCATTAATTTCTGTAAAAAATAGTGTAAGAGAAATAGTGTAAGGAATTACTTTTAAGGGTATCTGTGGTGATGGTGCACTACACTGATCATATTCATATGCTCAGGCACAATTTCTTTTTCAACTGAAGTATACTCAATACTTAAGAACACAAAGGTGCATAACCCTCACCTTTGTTGTGCATTGGACAAATTCTCTGGTGCCAGGCAGTAAAAGGTCATTGCCCAGTGATATTAAAAGGGTGTAAATTGTAGAATAATAGTATCTACACCTATGGAAGGAATCACTTCGGTCAGGAAGATTTGCTAGATAAGATCCTAAAACTTTCCCATTCTAAGATAGACATGGGAGAGTCTGGAAGCTTGCTGGTATCTCAGAAATTTCTAATGCAAATATTTGTTTGAAGATAGTGACATGAGTAGACTCATAAACTCATTGAAGTGCAGGTTTCCTTGTGCTCTCCGGAACTAAAAGGAAGCGATGTTTTATTTTCCTGTTGCTAGCTCTTGGACATTTCTGTCAAGTGGACCTTCCAGGAAGACTCTCCCCCCAAGTATCTCCATTACGACCCAGGGACGTCTCGCCAGCTGCTGTGTGACCAGTGTCCTCCCGGGAGCTACGTGAAGCGGCACTGCAGCGCCAGCAGCCCCACGCAGTGCGCTCCGTGCCCGGCTCAGTACTACGCCGACGAGTGGAACAGCAACGAGGAGTGCCAGTACTGCAGCACCGTCTGCAAGGAGCTGCAGTTCGTCAGGCAGGAGTGCTCCAGCACGCAGAACCGCGTCTGCGAGTGCGTCCCGGGCAGGTACCTGGAGCTCGAGTTCTGCTTGAGGCACACGGAGTGTCCGCCCGGGTCCGGGGTTGCCCAGGCAGGTGGGTCCCGCTCCTCCATAGGCACAGATGTAATCAGAGCTCTGCAGCACGGCCACTACTCGTGGCAGTCACAAGATTAGGACAGAGGCTTGTCCAGATGAAATTGCAGGACAGTAAATTGTAAAGCCAATTGAACTTGTTCTAATCTGCATCATTTGGACTGTAGCCAAAGGAAGGTTTCTCAGTGGAATACCCTGCTCCTGCTGTAACATATAACTTAATGGCAGTAGCAAATGTAGCAAATTGCACTCTAATGAGAAACATGATGGATTGCCTCTTTTAAAGGAACATTATCTGGAATGTAGTATTTGTGTGTGTGATAAATAATAATGGTTTTCATTTTGAAATCTGCTGTTTCAAGGAACTGTATATCTTGACAAACACCAGGAGCACTACATGTTTGACACCAAGTATATAATTATAACAACATTAATATAGCTCTAGTGTCACTGCAATATGTGGTAATAATTAATTATCAGCATCCTAAGTGGAATTTTCTTTTCTTAGGGAAACTGTTACTATTATCAAGCAAACAACCATTTCTTTGTCAAGCAGGCTGGCACAGTGCTGAAAGTCTGGTGGGAATATAGAGCAAAGCAGCACTTTTCAGTGGAGTGTATTCTTCATTTAAGACAACATAAATTGTTAAACCAATAATTTGTTCTTCCCTTAAAACCAAATACATAATTTATTGTTTGGCAAATGCCGTGGCCCAGTTTAGCTCCAGTATTTAACACAACCTGAAAGAACTGTAAATTGTCTTTGTACCAGAGCTTGATAACTGTCTGGAGAAGAGCACTGAGGAAGGAAATGCAGAAAATCAAAGTGTCTCAGACACCCACAGGCAGAATGATTTCCCTAGGAATGATGTACTTGCAGTGGGAAACACTAGGGCTGGCCTGTGTATTTTAGTGCTGAGCTGAATGACAGGCTGGGAGTCCTTTTCTGGGTTATGAACCTCTCACTGGAAAGCAGCTTTGGTGGAAGGAGAAATGTCACTGCTGTAGCTGCTCACTAGTCCTTGAGTAATTGGTTGATGAAGCTTTACCCTGATGCCCTTCCACTGTTAAGCATTTCCACCTGGCAGTTACCACATTTCCATATTGTAAACCTTCATTAACCTAAACTATTATACCCAGGGGCTTGGGTTAATGAGGTTCCACTGTATCTTGGCAGCAAGTCAAAAGTAGGCAGAAACAAAATCCTCAGAAAGACTTTGGGAAGTGAACAAAGTGTAAATTGTCTGAGCAACCAGCCTGCTGCATCCCTCTGATCATGGTGAAATATGGCAGGCAAATTTCAATCCCTCAGATCAGAATGAAGCAAACATTTAAAGAAGATAAAATGCTGAATTTTGTAATATCTTAAAAAGTTAGTTTCCAAAAGACCATCAGATTTAACCAGCTAGACCCAAGCAGACCTCAAAAATGAATGAAAACATTGTAAAAATAATTGCATCCCCCTGTGTCAATAGTCAGTTTTTGAGGTGAGGCAAAAACTAAGAGTTTAATAAGCATGTACTGCACTGTGTTACTGCTTTTTGCCATATGATAGCCTTGAACTTTGTAATGATGCAAATCCAGGTGAAATAAAACCTAAGAGCAGAAAAATATGATTTGACTTCCACACAGGAAGATGGTGTGGTCCAGTACCTCATTTAAGGCTTAAAGCATTAGAAATCTGTTTCCTTGGTGCCCATTGCTCATGATTACATTGGGATATCACCTTCCTTTGTAGTCCCTTTTTGTGAGTGAGCATTAAGGCTTTGTTCCCTTGTGCCGCGGCCGGCCCTGTATGAGGCAGGGCTTAGAGCAGCATTGTACTGGGAAAGCAGCACTGCTGCGAGGCAGCTCTGTCTCCCCGGTGGCGGCTGCCGTTTCCCTGGGAAGAGTGCGGGATTCCAGGGGAGTTGGAGGGAGTGGCAGAAGGACAGGCAGACAGCGGCAATTCGTGCCCTTAACAAGAGTGGCGAAATAAACAATGAAGAAGGTGGGTGACTTTATGCTCAGTCCTGAGAACACGGATGGATTACACGGTATATTCCTCCCCTGTGCTGCAAAGCTTATGCAGCAAGCTCTGAGCAGAACGATGAACCATTTGCAGGAGCACTCCTTTCTCCCACTTCCTTGCTGCCAGAACACAGCAGCAGCGTGTCTGTAGCAGGGAAGGTTGCTAAAATGCGGCTGTCTCAGGCCAGCTAATTGCTGCCCGCGCGGTGCTGGCTGCAGCTGCTTCCAGCCCCGAGCTGCAGGCAGCGCACGGGCAGGCGGGGGCTGCCGAAAGCGCAGGGTTTGGGAGGAGGCTGGCACGTACAGGGTCTCTGGCAACTATAAACTCCTTCGTTTTCACTCGTTGGCGGATGAAGTGCTAGGTCAGGTTGTATGCAAGCACTCTGCTTGATTTCACAGCTGATTCAAAACTTGAGATGCATACTCTTTTTCTCTAAGGATTTCCCAAAATAAAGAAAAGATTACTAAAAAGCTAAGATTAAAATAAACATCCACATGTAAATACTAAAAAAATACACTAGATGGAGGTATTTTCTTATCCAAATATAGTTTTCAATTTTTTCAAATAAATTTTAAGCATGTGCTTAAGTTCATGTTCAAAAATGCAGTATTAGATACCAGACTTCAGGCACTTGTTAAATGTTGGATGAATAAGGATGAATTAGGAGTGAGTATACAGCAGTTATTGATGCTGTTACTTTCCTGCCACTCGTGGTTAGACTGCATAGTTTCAGATTTCATGGATTTGTTTTGTTACTCTTTGTAAATGTGCTAGAACCATATGTTGTCATTCTGTTGTTATATCATATAGTTAGTTCTGAAGTAAAACTATGCATTTTAAATCACCAAGCAAACCGTGTATGTATATTAAATATTATTTTTTAATATTGGACACTGCTTTCTTTGCTTTTAATAATGATTTATTCAAGCACCAAAAAGAATTTCAAAATTGTTGTCATTAGTTGATATTGAGTTGGATTGTATTTTTATCTAGAACTGAAGTAACCAGTTCAAGTAAGGTTCTGGGCAGTTATTGCAGAGTGAAATTCAGAACCCATTTTTTTCTACTTATTTACTTTACAGAATATTTGTATAGTTGAAGGATGAAGATCAGACATAGTGTAATGTCTGAATAGACTCAAGTAATCAAGGTTTTAAAGATAATACTTTACTAAATTACTGATTTAATCAGTAATCACTGATTTTGAACTTGGTAACAAGCATATTTAAGAGTACTATTTACTGTATTACATCAACAGGAACATCCTTCTCCTAAGGCATCTTCTGTCTCTTTTTCTTCCAAAGTCACTCCTTAATGAAAAGCAGAAGCATGACAGTTTAGAGAGGAATGTTTTTTTTGCTTTCTGTTTTCTTTTTAATTTTTTTTCCACAGTTGAGGTTATATGTAATTGGATGCATTGTTTTCTTGTTTCCACAGGTACCCCTGAGAGTGACACTGTATGTGAGAGATGTCCAGAGGGATTTTTCTCAAATGAAACCTCCTCCAAAGCAGCCTGTCTTAAGCACACAAACTGTAGTGCCTTGGGCTTCAAAATGGCTTTGAAAGGAAATGAGATTCGTGACAACATCTGTCAGGAAAATACAGATACGACACCTCAAAAATGTGGAATAGGTGTGTATCATATTAAGGAAGAGTCCTCTGAAAACATACCTTTAGTTATCGTTAAAATTAATTTACCAAAATGCAGGATAGAAATACTTAGCTTGTTAGCTCTTTGCCTGGTATGGTGATGGCCATAGTAGAATTTTAATTATTGTAGCTCAGACCAAAAATAACTCAAATACAAAGAGAAACAGCACTACAAAGACAACTTCTTAGTCTGTTTTTAAAATACTTTTTCTTATCATTCTTGCTGCTTGGTTGTTGTTGTTTTTTGGTTTGTTGTTTGGGGTTTTTTTTTGTGTTTTTTTTTTGTTTTGTTTTGTATGGTTTTTTGGTTTTGTTTTTGTTTTTTGGTTTGGTGGTTTTTTTTTGTTTGTTTGTTTTTTTTTGTTGTTTTTGTTTTTGTTTTTTGCTTTTTTCTGAGACAGGCAAGGTAAGAGATCAGAACAATTGACATCTTCTCTTTCTCATTTCAGATGTTACCCTGTGTGAGGAGGCTATGTTCAGATTTGCTGTTCCTACTCATGTCACACCTAACTGGCTGAACATACTAGCAGACAGCTTGCCTGGGACAAAGGTTAGCACAGAAAATATCGAAAGGATTAAACAAAGGCACAGCCCTCAAGAGCAGACCTTTCATCTTTTGAAACTATGGAAGCAGCAAAACAAAGAACAGGATATGGTCAAGAAGATTATCCAAGGTATCTTATTGTGATAGCATATGCATTATAAAAAACCTTCTGAATGGCACCTAAAAAATTGTTTGGATCAAATACCCCCTGGGGATGTGTTGTGCTTGGAGAAGGGCCTGCAGGCCTTCACTGACATACCTCAATGCAGTAAGCATAGAGAAGTCGAGGGGAAGCAGTTACAGCATTCCACTTATCCAGATCAGTCAAGGACTGAATTCTTCCCAGACTTGTTGACTACTTTGCAGCGTGTGTTGTGCCATGACCAAGGTCCCCTTTTAAGTCTGCAAAATGTACAAACAATTTTGATCAAGGAAGGAAAGTGTTTCCCCCTGTAATATCTGAGCAACTGAGGTTAGAGGGGGCTGGTTTCCTGCAGCTAAGAGTGCAATTTGTCTTCTATAAAGTAGAGGTTGATATTTTGGACTGGGACATTTATCCACAGGGTGGGGGCACATGGGAGTGAGGAATACATAGACAGGCTTTTCCTTCTTTTTCCCTTCTGGTACATCTTTGTCATGCTGATTCATTTGTTCATTTGATTTGGCTTTGCTTGTGCTGAATCCACCAAGACATGTTTCAAGGATGAAATAGTGCTGCAGTATTAATAACAAAGTTTTTTACAGCAGTCAAATCTTTTCATGTAAACCACCATCAACAACCACCACATTCAAATGACATTTTTTCCACTCAGAATAGATTTGAAAAATGCTGCAGAAATGTTTTTTTTTTTACCCCTCTGCTGTTTAGTATGTATGCTTATGTCAGTCTGTGAAGTATCTAGAGTACTTCAAAATTCAAAATTACTACTTTAACAAATATTGCTATTAAAAAAATTACTATTTTAACAAATGCCTAGGTATTTCTGAAGAGAATGAGTTAAATTTTCATTCACTGGAAGCAAATGCTAGGAATCCTATCACATACACACAACATTTTACAGGATAGATGGGCCCAAACAAGCAAAGATGAGAGAATTATTTGAAGCAAAGAAATTTGGAAAGCAAATTCATCTTGGAATTTTGGAAGGTTTTTTGCAGGCTACAGTAAAGTTGTAATGTGCTGTACTTACCTCTCTTCTCTCTTTTGCTTTCTATAGATATCGATCTTTGCGAAAACAGTGTCTTAAAGCATGTTGGCCACCTGAACCTCACCTTTGAGCATCTCAACATGCTGATGGCAAGCTTGCCAGGCAAGAAAGTGGGAAAAGAAGATGTTGAGCGCACAATGAAACTATGTCAGCCAACAGAGCAAGTTCTGAAGCTTCTCAATCTGTGGAGAATAAAGAATGGTGACCAAGACACCATTAAAGGTTTAATGTATGGACTGAAGCACTTGAAAATGTACCACTTTCCAAAACGAACCATCCAAAGCCTGAAGAAGGTGATAAAGTTTCTTCACAGATTTACAATGTATAGATTATACCAGAAACTCTTTTTAGAAATGGTAGGGAACCAACTTAAATCTGTGAAAGTAAGATGTGTCTAACTCAAGATATGTTTCTTTCTCCACTGACTTTTCTTCCCTAATTACTGCCAGCAGTAATTAAACTGGAACGGTATTTCACTACATTTTGATTTACTATTTATAGAAATGCCTGACTGGAATAGTTCTAAGTCTCCTGCAGTGGTTTTAAAGGATTTTTTTGCTGTTTTTTTTTTTTTCTTTATTAAAAATCACTTTTGTAAAAGCTATTAACCCGATGGTAACACTAAGGGCCTGATTCTGCATTTTTGCACATTCAGAGTTGAAAAGTCCCACTATAGTCACTAGATGAGAAAGGAATGCCAGACCAGGCTCTACTCCAGTATTTGCTATTTATATTCTTCAAGGAATAAACATTTTTGTTGTACATATTTATTAAGTTAAATGGATATGAGACTGAATTTTAGGAAGAGAATTGGAAAGCACACTGTATATTTTCTAGTTAAACAAATATGATTACATATATTTTTCTGGCAAAATTTTGTAGCATACCCTAAGAGTTATCAATTTCTTTACATTTTGTATTTAAAAAATGTATTATTGCTTAGTATTATTTGTATAAGTTGTGGTATCTTTTGGTAAGGATGTTTTAATTTATCCAATGGTTTTAACTCAAATACAGTGAAAATATAGCTCAAGTGACCTGAATATTTAAATATTCTGTGAGGAAGTGAATGTACCATATTTAAGAAGCTGGATTTTTATATAGAATTTCATAATCTTATTTTATAAAGCAATTAAATTTTTCAGTTTGGTTTTTGACTGGTGTTTTATTCTTGATTCTAAAGTAGGAACTAATTACAAAGACAGACTATGTGGATTTTGCACTTTATCTTGGGCTTGGGTCTCTGCTACTCCCTGTCTGTTCTAGTAGTTAATATGTGAACCAAGTAAATATTGACCAGCACTGGATTTTCATGGTCCCTGCAAAGGTGTAGAAGAAGCTACAAAAGTCTTAAAGGTTCCACTCTAAAAGGCCCAGGTGGTTGTGATATGACTGATTACAACTCCACAGACACATTTGGCCCAGCACCGTTCTTGGCCCAGTGACGTTCTTGGAGAGCTCACAACCTTCGCACTAACCACAGCTTGTAATTTCATGGAGGAATGATGCATGGGCCTGACAGGCTTGGAAAGCCTCACATATTGCCACTGTGTTTAAAGGAAGGGAGCACAGAGAGGTCAAATAAAAAATAGTAATTTACCATTTCCCTCAGCTACAGAATGAGGCACCTACAAAGCCTTGAGCCCTGTAAATGCAGAACAGAGAGTGGACATTATCAAAAGCTCACAATTTTAAGGACCAGTGGTCATTCACAATGCAAGCCAAAGGATTTGATGGCTTCAGAGAAAGACTGTGCTCATGGGTTTTTTTCTTTAAACCATGTGAACAGAGTTTGAATATTCAACATATTCTTTTCCGTTGTGTAAGGAAAGGAAATCCATAAGCATTTAGCCTTGTATGACAAATATTCTTCTATTACAGGTGAGAGGATCTTAAGCAAAGAATGAGAAAGAGATTTCTGGTTGATATGATAGGTGTTCATCAGAATTGCTCTCCATATAGTGAATACAAATGGGACATGCTGATTTAAAATATTTGGGATTCCTTTTTCACTGAATTCTTACACCACTTTTTTATCAAAAGGAATAAACTCCCTTTTAAATTTCACATGCTATTAGCATCTCATTTATTGGTGTAACTGAGAAATAGTTCTGAACATGAAAAAATTCCTAGTTTTGTGTTGATTCATTTGGGATAATTTACATACTTGTACAACAGAAAGTGGTTTTATATGTAATTAAAAGATTATAGCAACAGACTCTCAAATTTGCAAAACAGATACCAGATGTTTCCATGACTCTGACAGGTGTGGAGGTTTGGGGTGTTCTAGGTGTTAAAGTGAGAATAATGATCTTACTGGCAACAAAATGAAGATCACACACACCTTGTAAACAATATCATCTTAATTCTTTCTACATATGCAACAGTTTTGAAATTGATAGTAGAGTTCCAGTATCAAGTAGCACTATAATTTAAAAATTTATCACAGAGATAGAACCCTCTAGAGAAAAGCACAGTTGCTTCTTAGTACATGGGTTTTATTTTATACATTTATACTTCTATTTTTCAAGTAGTTATATATAACTTTCATGGTAAACAATGCAGTGTTGGTGGTCCCTCAGGAATGACAATAGTGAAGAAGGTGCTTGGAGCCAGAGCCTACAGTTTAAGCTGTAACTACCATGTGAACATGCTATGCTTCACTACAGTAGCATAGACTGCCATGGCCTGGACTGGATTTCCTGGGAAAGTTTAGCATTGAACTGTAACCTGTGCCTTCAAAATAGGATTTTTTCCCCCTAAACACAAAGTTACACATGCTTAATGAATTATACCTCTTAAAGCTGATTCAGTTAATCAGTTGCCCATGCTCAGGTAAACACTTGTCGGCCAGTTTGTGCCTCATTTATGAATTCAGCTTCACTCAGCTGGAATGACTTGAACACATCCTGAGCAGGAGACATTTAAACTGTATTCCTTTCCCCAAAATAGCCAAGACAAACAAAAGCAAGACCCAGGATAATGAGGGAGAGGGTGAGGCAAACAGAAAGTGGGAGGAAAGCTTGGAAAAAATGTGGGTTTGGGGGTGGTAGCTTCTTTTATAAGGAAGGCTGCAGGAGGAAGAAGATGTGCAATGGGCATCAGGTAGGAGAGGGGTCCCTGTGTCCCTGGCTTGGAGGAAATGCTGATGTGGGGAGGAAAATGTGAGGCGTGAGGGCTAGGGACAAAAAACCAGAGCTGGGACTTGGGGGTGACTTGAAGAGGGATTTTGTGTTCAGGGTGCCCGCCAGGGTTACAGTGACCTGCCAGGGTTACAGTGCCTGCTCTCCTCCCAGCCTGGCTGCTGACCAGACTCAGGAAGCAAATGCTTTGTCATCCTCTGGCCAGAGGTGAGGCTGGCCTTGCCTTGGGATGGAAAGGAGTAGAGGAACAAAGAAACAAGAGAAGTGTGCTGACTCTGCTGCCCCTGACAGGGGCAGGGACTGTCCTGTCCTGTCGTGTCAGCTTCCCCTTCAGTGAGAGAAAGGAAAAGCAGTTTCAGGAATATTTGAGGGAGACAGGGAGATGGGCTTTAAGGCAGGCTCCTCAGCTGTCATCTGCCCAGCTCTGCTCTGGAAGCATGGAAACAACACTGAGCTATCAAAAAATATCATGGGTTTAAAGTACAACCTTATGATTCCAAAATCTTTTACAACCCTGCTTTTTAAATGTTATTTTATATGCACTTGCCCTCCATCAAGGCAGTTTCTTAAGTCCCAGAAAATGCTTTGGAGTATGGGGGAAATTAATGAAAAAACTAGACACTAAGTTCTGCAATAATATTTTTTTGTGCTGTGCACATCACCAAGAACAGTAGACCCTGACCTGGTCCCTGACCATGGCCCAGGAATGCTCTCAGAGTAAAAATCAATAGTATAGTCTGCTATAGAATGAATGTTTTAAAAGAAAAAGCCAGGTATTAGATAGATTTTAAAAAGGGTAGAGAACTGAATAATGACATTTGAAAGCAATGGTTGGGAATAGGCACAGCACCAAAACTGAGCACCACACACAGACTCACACGCACCTTACACCATGAGCACAACTTATCCCTTCAGCACCCTGAGACAACCACCCTGCCTGCCCTGATATGGGTCAGCATTGCCACATCCAAGGCAGAGGTGTCTGGTTTGCTTGTGAATCGCCTTCAAAGTGCCCAAATTGTCACCCTTAAAGTAATTCAAAACCATGGCTCAGAAATAAGCAAATATTTATAGAAAAAAGTGCCAGTAATTTCTACAGACTATTGGAAACTATTCAATTTTGGACAAATGTCAAATATGGGAAAGGCCCACCCTTCAAAATATTTCTTTGTTGAAATAACATGGAGAAATAAAAATTGGACAACAATAACTGAAAAAAAAATATTTTTTCATTTTTCTTCCTTTACCTTAGTTAGTTGAGGAAGCAATATTGGCAATAAGCTCAGTAGTGAAGAGACAAGAAAATATATACAAAGCTAAGGCTGTCGTCACTGTGACTGTTCTCAGTGGAGTTCAAGGACAAATCTATGGGAAAGGATTATAAGAATGCATGCAGAATTGCAATTAATTGAATGATTCTATTTTTATATTAGATTTTTGAACTGAACAAAACTTGAGACAAAATAAAGCAAATGAACACAATGTGAACGTAATTTATTCCACTCATCATCATCTTCATCCCTTGTATTTATGGCAAGTTTGCGTAGGATTCCTCTGTTTGTCTTTTTGCATTTAAAAAAAGTTCTTTCATACTACCAGGCTATTTTTTAAAATCATCCTGACCTTTAGTACCTAGGAGGTTGTTTAAAAGGAACCACATGATGAAAGACTGTGGCTTTGGCAATATTTCTTATATGAAGAAGACAGGGTGTGGTTCAATAATGGTGAAGACAGAACTTTCTGGAGAATATTTTTCTCCTTTATTTCTTTATCTAAAAAGGAAAGTTTTCATTTTCTTTTAAATAAATAAATAATATTTCTGGCAAGTAGGATATATATCATTCTGGATATGCAGAACTTTGTCAGCAGACGAAACAAAATTTCTGTCTATTGACAGTATCAGTGGTTTGGTATTTGGGGTGTGCTACAGCTCTGCCTATGGCACTTTAGATAAGTGAAATGACATATCCTAAAGGATGATTAATCCCATTTAATACAATGGAAATTCAGTGTCAGTAAGAGGTAGATTAGGTCTTTGCATTCTTTGAAGGGTAGAGAGGAGACATCAAAGACCAAGGTGCTTAAACACCAGCAGTTTTGCTGGCCACAGTTAGGGAAGACTAACATAGGCTCACATTTTTGGGAAAGGTGTCCACACTTGGGAGATGTGTCAATGCTCTAAGTAGGGTGTGTTTTTTGGATTGCAGCAAAACAAACTGAGAGTGGCTGGCAGCCTGGTGGAGCCATGGGGAAACTGGGCTATTCCCGTCTCTGGAGCTAGAGAGAAGCAGCTTGGTTTGATGCCACGTGGGTTGGAACCCAACACAGGGATACAAGGAATGGGTAGTTACTGTAGTTGAGAAGTGTTTTTGAAAGTCTGAGAAGACTGACATGTTGAAACCTCAAGAAGACAGAGGAATGATGCAGAAAAACTTTGCACTTTGTGCCTCAAAACCAGACTTTGTCTCTTGAAACAATCACAAAAGCCAAGTACTCAGAAAATAAGAGATCTCTTTGGCAGTTATTGACAAAGACCCCATAGCAGCATTTGAGTGATGTTGTGTGGACAGAGGATGCTCACAGGCAAGCAATGGCAGCATCAAAGCAGTTCAATGCCCAGCTGTAGAACTGACTACCCACTGATTCTCCCAGGCTCTCTCTGTACCCTCCATGGACTTGACAATTTAAATGCAGCACAAGGGAGTTCAGTCCCACCAGAGAAGCTGCTGCAAAGGTCTGTGTGCTGAAATTGGGTCCCTGCCTTCACACCCCATCACTGTCTTAGTGAAACACAGTCTTACAGCCCGGCTCTCCCTTGGGGTGCAATCCAGCTGAGTGATTCCTTTGGGTGCAGATAATTGCTTCACTTTCCTGCTGCTCCACCTCTCCTTGTCCAACAGCACACACAGAAGGGAAGTGGCAACAGGAGTGAACTTCTTCCTCCCCAGCCTCAGGGGATCCTACCCACCACTGCTGGGAAGGAGCCCTGACAGCCTGAAGACAGGGCAGGACACACCAGCCTCCACCTCCATCCTGGAAGGGGGGCCACACCAGTGGCTGAGTGCATATTAAACAGTCATAGAAAAATGGGCAGGCAGGAACTGCATTTGCATTAAGCAGGCATAGAAAAAATGTGTCTGCTCAGACAAAAAGTGATGTCCAGGAGCCACAACCAGGGAAGTATTAAAACCTCTTTGTACAGCTCTATGAATTCAAACTCTGAGTTAACGATTGTTAATTTAGTGTTCTCTTCAGTTAAACTAATTGCAGAGTATTCTACATGCACAAAGAAATTAATTTCAAAAGGAACAGCGCTGGGTGAAACACACAGGTCTGACTGTTCATGTCCCATCTTCCTCGCCCTCTTAAAATCATTCTAATCACACAATAGCCCTATTACAGCTCTTTCTGCTTTCATGCTGCTCCGTTTGTTGATGCAATTCTTTCCCCTGCTTTGGCAGAGAGAAAGGCTCTGTTCTTACATTGCATTTTACCTCTCTCCCATTCACCCATGCTGTTATACTCACATCACCATGCAGAAAATCTGCAAGGTACATACTGAGGCTGCAAGGCGCAGCAATTAACCACGGAGCCACTGCGCTATAAATAACCAGCCCCACAAAAAATATTTTGTAACTGCAAAGGCTCCATCAGCAGTGATCAGGACGGCAGAGCATTTTGCTATTGCTCTGTGCTACATTGTATTTACAAGCTTCTTTGGAAGAGCAGAAATTGCACCTATTCCCACAGAAATGTCCCTGCTCCCTCTCACAGGATGATAAGAGGGTGGTTATTGCAACATCCCACAGTGTAATCCTAAAGGGTATAGGACAAATTCAAACACCCACAGAATACAAAGTAAAAGGACTCTGACAAACAAAAAGCCTGGATTATACGTAGGGTAATGACTAGGAAAACCCTTATGCTAGGAAAATACAGCCCTGTGAAGAATCATCATTGCTCCCACAGTGCAGGTATTGTAAGACACATGCTCCAGTTTTGCTGAAGTAACAATAAGTCTGACCCACGCAAAAAAAGCATCAGTCCTGTTGCCTGGTTAGCCTTGCTTAAGGTTAAAATACCTACAAGCCCATTCAGTACAGTATGTTTTTAATCAGCAGATTCCTGGGTTTGCTCTCATGCCCCAGAGACACCATTCCCACAGAAAGTTTAGCTGTAGAAATAAATGTATATTTTCAGAGCTGGCTATTTATACATGAAATCAAAATAAGTACAATAATAAGAACAAAGAAACTACAGATCTTTTATAGCCATTTCTGTTCTTTTTCTGTAGGAGAACGCTGAGTTTGAAATTCAGCCCTGGAGATATTTTTCACTTTCTCTAGACTAAGTTAATGTTCAATCCTGAGATGCCTGAAGGGAGCTGCTTGCCAACACCAGAGGAGGGCTTGGAGTAATTTCCCCACCTCCTGGGTAATTTACTACCTTCTTGGTAAGGTATCCTTTGGGAAGATAATGGGTCCTTGGCCCTCATCTACATAATGCTCAACGGTTGTTTTTGATGTTCCAAATGTAAGGTGTTTTCCAAAAAAATTCCCATTGAGACATAACAAGCTGGCAGTGTTTCCCTGAAAACTCCCAAGTACCGAATCTTGTGGGAAAGAATGCTGACTCACTGGTTCAATACTGAGCTCTGATATGAAGAGTTAGGTCAGTTGCATTACTCAGGCAAGAAGAAGAAAGCAATAGAAATGAGAAAGCAAGAATGAAGAAAAGAGAGTTTTATGTTTCTTTATGAATGAAGTCGTATTGTAAGAAGAGTGAGGTTAGACTCATTTGTCATACATGGCTTTAGCTGATTTGCGTGAATTTATTTTATTCAGATTCACTGTGTTGTGCCTAGGGAATACAAATTCAGTGTTGAATTTTAAATCACAGGACATCTAAGTGCTTTTATTCCAACCCATGAAAAAAAAGTCTTCCTCTCCTTTCTCTCCACCCTGTAGTACACCCTGTAGTACTCCATTCTCTGAGTAAAACCGGAAATGGATGAGAAAACTCTTCTTTAAATGAACACTTTAGAACTGCCCCTTCTGAATTCTGCCATCTTAATTATGGTATGGTTTTATTTATGTGTGATTTATCATGGCTTCGGGTGCACAGTTTATTCTCAAAAGTAAAAGGCAATCTTCAGGCCCACAGCAGGCATGAAAATATGTCTTACGTTTTATATTTCTTTTTAAATTATGATTTAAGGTTTATGCCTGGAATTTTTCACATGTCCAAGGCTTACTTGTTTCTGTGGGATTTGTAAATGTTTTAGAGGAAGGACCTACTGAAAAATTAAATTTCCACAGGCAAGTAAAAAGAGCCAGTCTGCACCACTGCCAGTGCAGTTATTGCCAGCATAGACAGTCATTGCTACAAAAGGAAATATTTTGAGCTACAGTGTTCAGACAAAGAATTATAATGAAAAAATACTATTTCAGTGTTTATTCAGAGTAAGAAAATCTCCTTGCTTCTGGAAAGATGAGCTGAAAAGAAATGGATACAATTTAGTTTTAGGTCAGCTATACCATGCGGGATTACCCGAGCAATAACCGCAGGCACTGGGAGCCAGCCCAGCAGCCGACATCCTGCCTCCCAGTCTTCTCATCCCCCGAAGGCAACGCTGAGCACCGACCAGAAAAATTCTTGTGGAAGCTCAGATTTCAGATCCACTGGCTTTTCACTTCTACCTCCCAAGCAAACATTGGCTAGTTGTGCCAGAGGGGAATTTTGAGTCCACAGAGACAGACACCTGATTATCCAAAAACTTTCTGGGTTATGGTAATGTGTCTGGTTTCAGTCTGGTCTTTGCAAATTTTCTGTCAACCCTGTTTCAGTTCCTCTTTTCCTGTGAATTTCTCTGTGGACAGAAATTTCAGTGGATGCCTGGTATTTCTCAGACTGATGTTGCACAGCAGTATAGCTTGATTTGTAGCTTTTTTCATTTACTGAGAGCATAAGTGAATGACCAGGCTCTGCAGCCTACCCCAGATTTACCTTGTCTTCTTTCTGCTAGAGCTCCACCAGTGGAAAGAGGCCAGGCGCAATATGAAAGAATAATGCATAACTGTCTAATTCCTGGAGATGCATTTCCAGCTAGAGGACAAGTCAGAAGTTACCACTAAGGAGCAGCCTCTGGGAACTCCTGTTACCATAGCTTGCTTGCTTCTGGAAGCAGCAGGAAGCTCAAGGAAAGGGTTAGTGACTGCTTGCTGCTGGTTGATGGCAAGAACAGAGGAAAAAAAGTAATCTCAAGTCCATGGGTCGCTTCACCAACTCACCCTGAGTCAACAGTTTGGTTTTCTTTTAAATTCTTGATGGAATATCAGTATGCTACAAGTGGAGAAGCACTTGTAAAGAAGAGGAAAGTATTTCATATTGACTCTGTCAGTTGCAGTGAACGCTTCACATTTCTCTGCTCAGTCCAATGGCTTTGTGCTCAGAAAGATTTGGCACCAAGGTTTATTTGAATATGACCAGAGATGGAGTTTTGGCTTCAATGGTCACTAAGTGCACCTGTCTGGCACTCTGCTCTGTTCCTTCCCACGGGCACAGGGCCACCTCACTCACAGAGCCTGCTGCAACCACAGGTGGGCAGAGCTCAGAGGGGTTCAAAGATTTCATCTGATGTGAATTTTCCCCTTCTTCTGCTACCAAGGTTGAGGCAACCCCAGCTGCAAGTCAAAGAGTTTAGATAATTCACACAGGAAAATTTGAAAGCACTTTTGAATTCAAAGCAAGAGGTTAAACTAAGATTTTCCTTCTGAAAATTCTGTCTCCCCCCCACCAAGTCAAACAAAAGCAAATGTAGTATGTTTAACTTAAAGCATTTTAAATTACAACAAAAGAGAAAAAACATTAATTATTTTCATAATCCTGTTTCTACTTTCGAAGCATAAAAGAGATGAGGTGAAGTGTAACATGGATGTCAACTCCACTTGAGTGCAGTAAGCAGAGTGGTTTCCATTCACACAAAAGTTGTATTTACCTGTAAAACTAGGGGGAAAATTATCTAAACCTTCAGAAATAATTAATTTGTGCATAAATTGTGTGTGTTTATGGTTATACAACAAGTGGTTAAATCTGTTTGCTTAGAAGACGGGGGACCAAAAAAAAAAGTGTGACCTTACACAGTGTAAATATATTGTGGATGTATTTTCTTAGTTTAAATGGATGTAAAACAGGTTTCCTTTAGCAGGCACTGTCACATACAATTTGTGGAGTGTAGACAGAACTATTTAGTTGCTCTGCGCAAAAAGGACTAAAAGTACTGGCCTAAAACTGCCTACAATGAAGAAAGACTAAAGAAAATGGGGACTGAAGCTATCCCTAGGTTTCTGACTGTAGCAAGTCTCTTCTGTCAGTTGCTTTCATCCTCTGCCTGAGAGGACTGTGAGGAATAAAATGAACTCATTTATCCTTGGCTTAGATCCATTTTGTTTTCTAACAAGCCCCGATTTTGTTACATTATGGTAGGTTCGGTTTGTGTAGGTCTCCTATCCCTGGTCCATCCCTGTTTTTCTCTGTCTTGCAGGCTGTTCTTTGTGGGATAACTTGTACAGCCTCTTAATAAAGTCAGATTACTGAATCAAACCCACTAACCATCATATCCAAAACAAATAGGGCCCAAAGTTGCAAAGTAAGAAGGATTTTGCCTGCACTCCTAAATCTCTTCAGAAGAGAAGCCAAACTTTTAAGAGAGTTGGCAAAAGGTATTAGAGGAGCTTTTCTTACCAAGTGAGAGCAAAAACTGGGTGTTGATTACCTTCAAAACAGCTCAAATACAGACATGCTTACATGGCTTTTTTTTTTTTTTTTTTACCTGGGTTATCCATTACTTTTTATTTCAGACAAAAATTCAAGTTCAACAAACAGTGAAAGTGGCCTTTCTTTGCCATTGTGTAAGACTGTTTCTCTCTCAGAAGTGTAGCTGGTTTTTATTATACAAATGAATAATTCTGGAAAGACCATGCATGAAGGAAATCAGTTATTTAGCCCTTTCTGGAAGAAAGGTCTTCATTTTTTAATAGCTGCTGATGTTTCTGCTTTAGCAGCCTATGTGCATTCACATTGCCCTGAATCAAAAAAGGCCTTTACACTTGCAGAGTGTAACTTGTCCTTCTTCCTGTGGCCCCGGAACAGATGATGAGGAATGATGTAGTGATGAAATGTTTCAGAAGAGCTGACACACTGAAGATATTTGACCAGACTTATATCCTGGATCTGAGCCACCTTTTGACTCTGGCATGCCTGTGATTAGGGTCCAGGCTTTCAGCTCTCCCTGGTGTCTATGATCAAGTACACCAAAACCTCTCCCACCTTTTTTCTCCCAGCCATGCACTCCTCAGTGAGATGGAAAGAAAAAAACCTGTGTTTCCAGTCTGAAGCCTTAGTGGCTTCATGGACATGGAGAAGCAGTCTGAAATGTGTCTTCTGCAGGCAGTTCATCCAATTGTCCATGCTGAACAGCAGTTCCATGGCTACATAACCTTCTATTACAAAATGGCTGAGAAGAAAAAGAGGTCTGAGGGAAGTGCAGGGGACTAGGACTGCAGAAAGAGTAGACAATAGTGAAGGAGCAAGGATAAAATAGGAGTCAGTATAATTAAAGGAGCAGTTTGGAATACAATGCTGTGTGGTAGCTCTCATAAGGAACATCTCACATGTGTTAGACACCCTCTTGGTCACAAAAGAGCTGTTCCAGAGGGGGCCGTTTGTGACCTGCATGCTTAGAGGTAAAGACCACAACTGCACCCTGAGAAGGAAACGGGGAAAGTAGAAGTGAAAAGCACTGACAAACTGAACCAGAATCCATGCAGAAGAAAGACAGCAGCAAATTTCTCCTTCTTTCACCACAAATATGCATGCTGAATATGCATTGACTCTACATATACTCGTATATTATGACTCCAGAGAGAATGTCCAAATGGGCAATGGGCAAAAACTGAAAAACAGGAGATCACTTATGAACATCAGGGGTTTTATCCATGTTGTCCTATGAGAATGAAAAAAAGAAGAAAAAAAAACCAAACAAATTTTTTTTTTTTTTACTGTGAGAATGATTGAACTCTGGAAGAGATTAACCAGGGAGGTTTTGGAGTCTCCATCGTTAGAAGTATTTGAAACATTTCTGGATTCAGTCCAGGTTGACTGGCCCTAGGTGGCCCTGTTTCAACAGGGGGGTTATACCACTTAACCTCCAGAGGTTCTTTCTGTCCCCAGCCATTCTGTGATTTTGTGATTCTGTGAATGCCACAGTGTATCTTTGTGCCATGTTGGACTTGGCCAAAAGGAGCAGAGGCCATACATGGTGTAGGCCTATGTCACCACAGTCCAGGTCACCTGGCACCATCTCCAGAGGGGTTGTGGCACATGCTTCACAGTCACTGGGGAAGCAACAGTGCAACAAGGCGTCAAATGCATCTAGACTCCATTTTCCTCTGCCTCTCTGGGACTGTTTTTCCCTCCCCAGGAAAGCCACTTGTATCTGCTTTTAAAGTCTGTACTTGAGGGAAAAAAAATCATCTATTTATTCTAACAAAGAGGACCTGAAAATACAAAAATACATGGTGTGCATGTATGCTTAGGTCAGAAGTGCACCTGCCTCAATGATAATTATTCTGTATTTTTAGCATCAGGATGGACAAATCTTTCTATTTTCTCCATTGAACATTTAAAAAAAAAACAACAAAACCTTCCTGTTACACACCCAGTACTCACAAGGATTGTTATTCCAAAGGCACTGTCCACTTTGTTAACACATGCGCAAAAGTTGCTTTAAAACAGGTGGATAAATACAGCCTGGCTTTATTTTAAACGTGTCATTTCTTTACTAATGTGACATTTCAGCTTGGTTGAAGTGATTGCTAAATTTTACAGTCCCTAATTCTTCAGTTCAAATGCTGAAATTCTAATGCTGATCTAATATGTTCAGCTCAACATTCAGAAATAGACACCAGGTATATTCAGAATTGCATTATTGTTTATCTTGATTCTGCTATTAAATAATCCTTAAACTTTCAGTTTTAGTAAACACAATTTACAAGAAAATCCCTCATTTACTTATATAAAACAAGCTTAAGTAAATGTCTTTATACTTCTTTCATGTTTTCTTTTTCTGATTAAGATAAAGTAGTGATAAAAATGAATTAAGAATTAAATGATTTCTCACAAAAGCCTTTTTTCCAGACAGTAGAAGCTTCTAGAGATTTAGGATGAAGGGATTCTACCTCATTAGACAGCTCAGTCTTGCCAATCTGTTTACATGGAGAACAAATGAAATACAAGAATTAAGATGGTTTCAGAATTCAAGTGAAACAGCTCTGCAAGATGCTACAGAAAGCAATGCAGCAGAGCTTCTGTTGCAATTTCTATTTAGTAAGATATGATAAATCCATTTGCCTGACCCTGAATCTCAAGTTCTCTTGCCTGGTGGTAGAGATTTGTTCCACTTAACCAGCTGTAGCAAGTGTGACCTTGACTGGACTGAGGTACTTCACAGTGGCTGTGAGACAGTGCTGAATGTCCACACTGCTTGTGCCAATTTTTTGCTCAGCACAGGCAGACCAGGAGTCTAGAACTCTCTACTATTCTGTCTACAGGTTTAGATATTAGAAGAGTTATATCACTTCCCTCTTCCCCTCTGTGTACTGGCCTGTCCTTCATTTCTCATCAGCACTCTTTATGAGTTGTGTTCAATAACACTCCCAGATGGTTTTTAAAAAACATGCTGGTTTAACATTTCTTCAAAAAAAAAACCAACAGATTCCCATCAGACATAATTTTACAGTCTTATACAAATGTTGAATTCCCCTCATTATTCCTATTGACCTTGGCTTTACTTAAATCCTGTGGTTGTGCATTAGTGCTTCTGCATAATATAAGATCATTTCCCTTCAGCAAGATTTACACTGCAGTGCTGTAAAAATGACTAAGTATCTCCTTGTTCTTGCAGGAAAGCCAATAAGGTGTCTTTTACCTGACTGTCCATTCTTATTTGTTTCCAGTTTAAACAGTCCTGTGATTATTTGCTCTTTGGTGTAGTGGTTTGCATAGCCCATGAAGTTAATCTGCAGATTAGAGCAGTCAGGCAAGAGAGGAGGAAAATTGACAGGAGAAAGCCAAGTATGGAGGAGATGAGTATAGGAAGGGCTATGAATGTCCATTGAAATTCTTTCTCAATATGTTCTTTTGACAGAAAGTTTGTTTCTGGGTGTCAGTGCATGCATGTCCTCCAATGTAAGTGGCAGGTAGCCTTTGGTGAGTGAGACAGGGAAGCAGAACAAAGAAAATTGGAGACAATCCAGAAAATTTTGAAAACAAAAAGAGAGGTGAGGAAGATCTGTCTGATGCAGCAGGATCTCAGGATCTGATTACTAGTTGCAAAGGAACTCCAGACAAATAAAGGTGGGAACAGACCAACACTGTACATTGTTTTACCTATCAGAAGTGAGCATGAAACTTAGACAGAAGTGTGACTTGTCACCTTGTCTTGCTGGCTGACCGCAATGCTCTTGGCATGTAATGAATGATGGGTTCACATTTAACTTTTCTCTTGATTTTTGAGGTCAGGTTGGGGTTTTTTTCTTCTCATTTTCTTGGGGCACTAGGCACTACTGCACTGTCCACTCAGGCAAAGTGCACTTACATCAGCATCTCTGCAAGTACAGGACCAGCATGGAATTTTCCATTTTGTTAGAAAGTGTGTATTTGTCAAAAGCAACTCATTTCAGTGAGTGCTTGCATGCCAGCTTTCTTGAGAAGAATTTTGAAGTGTCTACCTGGAATTTCCAGTGAAAACAGGCTGCTCAGTTTCCATAACTCTTTGTAAAGGCACATAGGGTGTGAGAGATCTGTCAAGTCCTTGGCTCCTGGAAATATACTACTGCTGGTATAAAACAAAACAGGAGAGACTGAGAGAGTGTTACCCAAAGAAAAGACAATAACGTGGTGTGAAGGCACTTACAATGGGGAAGAACAATCTTCAAGTCCATGGACTGAATACGGAATACAGACCTCATTCAAGTCTGCACATTTTATGTGTATTTCTTAGCGCTCCAAGGTGTTGAATTATGGTAATCAATTTCAGTAAAGAACATTGAAAAAATGTCAATACACCCTATAATTCCGGATTAACTCACCTCCATGGGCATGAACTAGCATGCAAAATAATGTCTCAGCTATGCAACATGATGATATTAACCTGTCTCTATGTACCTGAATAACCTTCCCCAATATTCCTTGATGGTGGTCACCATACACTACCACTTTGGGATCTCATCTCTTTTATCCAAAAACAGAACCCAAATGAGCAACAAAACAGATTACTGTTGAAATTATTCCTGCCTAAGAAGTCAAGACTTCAGAAAAAGCATATGCCGAGAGCCAAAAGATGCATTTGTGATAACAAAGCTTTTATGTCAGCCTTGATGTTACTAACATAGTCTTTTTACTTGGGAAGTCCTTAAACTATTTCACAAAAAACTGGCTTGAACTTAAAAGCATGGTTCCCAATTAATAGTGGTGTTCATTTAGTTTTTACTGAGATACCCTCAAGAAATGTAACATGGCCTTATTTATTGTGCCCATCTCAGTCTGAGCTATTTGTGTCTGCATGTTTCTCATCTCCCTTCAAGATAAAATCCAGTCAGCTCTTCCAACAACCAAGCCATCTAGAGGCCATGATGCTGTCTTTCATGTTTTTACTGTTGAACTCAGCTCCCAGTAAGGTACTGGCTACTGTTGTCAAAGCACCACAGGTCTGCAAATAGACCCAAGCTTGTTGCAGAGTTATTTATTCCAATAGCAAACCAGAAGTCTATTAAATCTCCCTCACAAGCAAATGATAATCCATCTACTCATCATAATAAAATTCTCCTTTAACATGAAGTGTTACACAATGTATTGACTGCATCATATTTTCCACCCCATTATCTCATTAAAATACCTACACCTGAATGCTTGGAGAAGCAAGTGGATCCTGCAGCCAATCATTAGGCCAAAGGTAGGCATCAAAATTTATTTTCCAATAAGATTTTAAAAAATGGCTTGGAGCCTTTTGGAATTTCTTGCTTTCGTTCATGTCTTGTTCTCGCTTTGCCACTTCTGGTTATCTCATCTACTTTGGCTCTTTGAAAGAAATGAACTGCTACAGCAAGAAGGAAACCAATAAAACCATTTTCCAAGATGCTGACAGCTCTGTGACTCCTGTGCACCTGGAAAAAATCAAGCTATCAGCATATTTCTTTGTCCTCTTGATAGTCAGAAGTAGTGAGCACAGTCTATACAGACTATGCCAGTCACTCCTGCATGAAGGTCTGATGGCAAAATCATGGTTTGGGCCATTCTGCAAAATAAATCTCCTTTCCGCCAGGAAGAAAGCATATATCTATCTCTCAATCTCATATAATGACCAAATCTTCTCTTTGAAATGATACAGAAAGTGCATCTCTCTGGGAACACCTGGATGACACTGGAATTAAGAGTTGATTCTGGCACCAGAACACAATTTCTCCCACTCTGTGGCTCCCATCAGCAATGAAACTCTACTTCAAACTTGATAAATTTAAATGGCATTTCAGAAATATAATGGAGATTAACAATGGTTTTCTTATTGACACATCAAACTTACCTATTACTAAGAATCATTTTGCAAGACTGAATGATATTACTCAAAGTTACATTCCCCCAAACATGGCTAAATGCCCTCTTTCATTGTATGTCCTGAAGTACGACCCCCTTGTCCCACTTGGACAGGTGTTTGGAGCATGTCCTGGCCCCATACAAACACGGTCTCTGGCAGCGGTGGCCTCTAAGCCATGTCTCAGCCTCAGCTGTGCAAGTACCAGCTGGCCCTGACTGTCCCCATTCTGGGAACACGAAACACTGGGAACAACCATTTACTGGTGTCCAAGCCCTATGGATTTCCCAAGCAGCCTGAGGGTACTCTGTATTTCTGGTGCCTTGTCTAGATTACTGAAGGCCTTTTGCCTTCCCCTATACATTTCCATTCACCCCTCCCACTCACACACCATTGCGTCGTCCTCCCTGTAACCCAGGGATGTCCCTGCAGTGTCAGTTCTCAAGCTCCCCACATCTCACCACCCCCACATCTTTCACTTCTCCCTCTCACACATTAGTTGACAACCAAATCCTTAGGCTCCACAATCTGAATAAACTAATCTGAGTTTGTGGTAATAGTGGTGAATCAGGTGAACTAACACAAGTTTCCCCCAGTTCTATCTTTCCATGATATTTATCTCCCAGCTGCTTCCTCTCTCCTGATGTCCCTTTCCCCTGCACCACCACTGCAGACCCTGCTCAGCCCTGCAGACTCTCCTGGAACCAGCACGAGGATGAGTGGCCAAGCACAACTGAAGCAAACAGCCTTTTCAACACTCATTTCTCGATCGATCCACAATAGCCCCAGGTGTTCAGGGAGCAGCCTGCTGGGTGGAGCTGCCACAGACCAGGGCTGCTGCTCGGCCTTGCTCGTGTCAGCCCTCCCCCAGCACAGCAGCTCTCTGTCCCAGCAGGGCCATCTCAGGGGGGTGCCTGGGTGTGTGAACATGTGATCTGGG
This sequence comes from Pyrgilauda ruficollis, assembly GCF_017590135.1. Classification (NCBI taxonomy): domain Eukaryota; kingdom Metazoa; phylum Chordata; class Aves; order Passeriformes; family Passeridae; genus Pyrgilauda; species Pyrgilauda ruficollis. The sequence continues at coordinate 16,231,896 of NW_024523822.1, read as the reverse complement.
TGAGCACAGGCACAGCCTGAAAGGACATTTGGGCTGGGCAGCCAAAATCACCCCTTGCTGCTGAGCAGTGGCTAAGGAAGCACTGAACTCTTTGTGGAAAAGCTCACCTCTGCAAATTTGCAGGCCAAAATTCAAATTTTGCCCCTATCTACAGTTGTGAAAGCTCTCTTTTTTTTCCTGTGTTTTACAAGGGACTGAACAATTGCTATTTGGGTCAAAATTTAATCCCAGTGTTGCAACAATGGACCATAATGACCTGAAGGTGTTGTGGACTTGGTTTTTTTTCTGTAGCAAGATGGACAGAGAATAGCGATTTTTTCCTGGACGTTCTCAAAGGAAAAATCAGATTTTGTTAAAGATGCCATAGAGAATGATTACTTCTTTCTCATTTTATTGCTCCAGTCTGCAATGACAAAATACATGAAACCCAACCACATATCTAGTCATATAAAAGCAACCAAAAGCACATTACAAATAATGTATGATTCACCACAGTGCAATATAATTTATAATACAATTTTAATAATCCCAGAAAAAATGGAATTTTGCAGCCTATGAGATTTTCCTAACTTGTGTGTAACAGCCATTGGATTAGTTTTCATCCAGCCTTATTTCCATGAGGCTGACACAAAACAATATTATGTTAATTCTGGGAGGAAGCAGGACTTAAAGAGTACGTGTAAACTTAGTACAATAAACTAAAGAAAAATAAATTTAGAATAAAAATAATATTAAAAGAATAAGGAGGCCTGACTGTAAATCAGAGATTTAGTAATTTTTTTATATTCAAATGTCTGCCATAGCCCAGGAAAATTAAAATCTAAAAGTGATGGAAAGTGTTCATTCTTTTGCCATTTGGCAAGTCTGGGGTCCAAAGATAATTCTAGACTTTATTAAAGTCAATGGTCTGGCTGGATCATCGTCCAGGTACAACAGAACAGCCTGGGCAAAAAACACCAGAAATGAATCAAACCAGTTACTGATCCATAAATAAATAAAAATCCATGAGTTATTGGAGAAATGCTTTAGAAATTAGAATCTCTGAAATGCTTAATGTTTTCTTTGAACCAAGCAGTAAATTGAGACAACTCACTAATTGACATGTCTATGCTGCTCATTTCCCATGCTGGAAAAAAAAATCATGAATAGGCACAATTTCATGGCTATGGGCCCATGACTGCATTTCAGCAATGTCATACACGTCCTGCTGGTTGCAAAATCCTGTACAAACTGGCTTTGAAAGTTAGGAAAGACATGGCAGAGAACAATGGTTCCATGAGATGGACAGACAGCACAAGTATGCTTGAGTGGATTTAATGCCCAGCTCTATGCACTGTCAGCCCAGCTGTGTGCACCATTAGAAATTTTGCTGATGATAGCAAAGTGGGAGGTGTTATTGAGTCACTTCAGAGACAAGATGCCTTGCAAGGGGATCTAGATACATTGGAGATTTGAGCTACGGTTAATAGGATAAAATTTAAGTATTAGACTCTGCACTTAGGATGAAGTAATGCCAAGCACAAGAATAAATTGGGAGAGGAGTGCCTTCCTCAGGAAAGAAAGTGAAGAGGGAGGTGATCATCTTTTCTCCCGAGTATCCAGTGATAGAACATGTGGAAATAGTTCAAAGCTGCACCAGGGGATGTTTAGACTGGACATTAGAAAGTACTTATTTACTGAGAGGCTTCCTAGAGAGATGGTCAATGCCCCAAACCTCTGAGTGTTTAAGAAGCATTTTGACAATGTCCTTAGTAATAGGATTTAACTTGGTCAGTGCTGAATTGTTCAGGCAGTTGGACTAAAGGATCTTGTAGATCCCTTCCAACAGCACTATAGTATTGAAGCCTATTCTATTGTATTCTATTCTATTTACTCTTTTCTATTCCATTCTGTTCTACAGTCTGTTGAACTGGTGGGATGGATGAACCTGCTGTGTGCTCTACTAGCAGTGTGCAACTCCTCAGCCTGGACATTATCTGGATGCAGTGATTAAATATTAAACATGAAGGTGCTGCAATTTTTTTTCACTATCTCCTTGTGAACCCAGCTTCTGCCACCCTGCCCTCCTGTTATCATACAATGACTTTGGGGGACAGCTGCTGGTGTAAACTGTGAGACAGGCTGTCATGGCAATCAGCTGAAAGCCAGGTGCTTGGTGTAAAGGGGAAAACCTGAAAGACAGACACGCTAAAATTGGAGAGACAGGGGAAAAATAACAGCAAAAGGGAAGACCTCCATGGAAAGTTGAAACTTAACTTACCATTGTTGAAGATGGATCAATAGTCACTATAACCTCTAAAAACATCTCAATATGTTTCTTCAGACTACAGCTGGATCCAGCAAAGCTGTCAGCATCTGCATGAGTGATGCAGCTGGAGCAAGGCCATGTGCAGGGCCATCTGGGTGCCAAGCTGGGATGAACCAGTAGGGGTAGATGGGGTGACATTTCTGGCTGTCTGGCATGAAGGCGCCATTTCATTCTTTGCACCAAGGCCCATGCCAACTGTGCTGCAAGGCTACCCGGAAAATTATGTTTTGAAGCAAGAACAGAGCCTGCTTAATCCTCGTTAACGCAAAGCCTCTGTTAAAAATGATGTGCACATTTTTAATAGTTTGTTTCAAGCTGGCTAAAGCATGAAAAGGGGACATTCTTTATTACCACTTCTCTTTAAATGGATTAATTTCCATTCCTCCTGAAGTGAACCTTAGGGAGTGAGGAAGAATCACTTCCTAAGAGCTAATGGGGAAGGCGTCGCCTATATAACACCACCAAAAATATTCAGTTACTCTTTCCCCACAAAGCCACTGAGTAATTTTAAAAAAATAAAACATCAGAAAACAGGGCCTTTTGCTTCTCTGTAATTTAGAAGCATAAAAGGGAACTGATGCTGTAATTACAGGCTGAAAACCCAAAAGCCTCACTTTTTAAAGTTTTTTCAGTGGATTTTTTTTTAAATTGGCATTAGCTCCTCCAAAGCAGGGAGAAAACCTCCAGTCAAGGGCTTTGTTAAAATTTAAATTGACTTAGGAAAGGTGCTGGAGGGGACCCTGGCAGATCAGAGGAGCTTAGTGTGCCACAAGGCAGAGCTCCAAGCAAAGGCTAGGATTTGCTACAGACAGAATTAAGTGAAGAGATTTGCCATGTTGATGGTATTTTCCATCATACCAGATAAGTATTCTCACTTCACAGATCAGACAATTGAGGCACAGAAATAATAAGATTGATTAAAAAAAATGCTGCTGAAGAGACAAAAAAAAAAAAAAAAAGCTATGTTAATACACCTTCTGAGTTTTTCTTAAACCTACTAATCCTTTGGGTTCTGATGTAGTTAGTGTATATACAGTGTAGATAGCTGTATATATGTAGTATAGTTATATATGTGTGCATACGTAGTATAGCTCAAAATTAGCTAATTCTAGTATTCTAGTAATCTTAGTATTCTCAAAATTAGCTAATTTAAACTCAAATTGGCAGGGCCATCACAGCATTTTGAGAGATCCGTTGCTATATCTTCAAACAAATGAAACAAAACCTAGAGGGAAAGACAGATTTGCAGTGAATCTTTTCAGGGAAGCAAAATTGGACAACATAGCTTCAAGATTATTGTGTCTTTTCCAATGAAGTTCCCTGTTCTGAGGTAAGAGAAACCCACCTCTTGTACCTCTGTGCCCTTTCTCAGTAATTCAGGCTGATGTTGTTGGTCATTTTCTGTTAGAAGGTCAAACGAGATGGTCTCCTCCCTCGCCTCAGGAACACACTGTCTCTTGCTTATGCCAGAACACTTTTTTAGGCAAGGCTTCTGACTTTCTCATTTCCTTTCCTGTTTTGTTTTGCAGGGATTTTAAGTTCTTGGCTTCCAAGTTCTCTTTTGCCTTTGTTTATTGCCATTTAGATTTTAGTTGTTTTTGTTAAGATGCTTCAGGCGTGGATGCCCATAAATTAAAATGCATTATTATTATAATAAAGCTGCGTCACTGCTGAAAGCCAGACTGGCCAACATAGACCTCTAAATAGAGGACTAAGTGAGAAGTTGGATGGTATTGACCTGTACAACATGCAAGACAGCAGAATCTATCTAATCTGGGAGGTGGAAAATATGGAGAGGAAATGTACAAAGTGGTGCTCATATAAGCTTCTGGTGACCTGCAAAGTTAATCTTTGAAAACTGGGATGACCATGAAAACCTTTAAAGCTGTCATAGGAAACTGAGATGAATTATATGCTTATAAAACTGTGGTTGTTCTAAACTGTTGGGATTAAACACTAAAACAGGCAGTATACTTTGACTCCCATCTCAAATGAGCCAACCAACTTGAGACAGCAGCAACTGTGCACTACCACAATTACAGGGAGAGGCTGCTTATTGCAGCACCCATCTATGAAATGACGAGTTCAATGATCAAATAAAACAGCCTGCTCTATTTTTCAAGCTTCTCTTTGAATATTCAAATAAAAAGTTTTCACTTCAGTGTTTAAAAAAAATACCCCAGGTGGTTGTGCTTGTCGTTTCACTGCTGTGTTTAACCCAACTCATGGACAAACATTCAAAAACTTAGCAGTTCTCATTGTAAGTGTGAACACACTAGGTAGGAACCATCCTGCACAAGAAGGGGCCCTGGAAATTGTGTTATAATTTTAGAACCTAAAAAGTAATTCTTACATGCCAAAGTTGTCCGTGAAGTAAAGAAAATGCCTCATAAGACTTTCAGAACAAAATTATTTTTTCTAATGTAGATGTGCAAGGAAGACCTCCATCCAAAAAGTCTTCAATAACTTGCTTTCTCCATTTATTGTACACTTTTGTTCTGGGGTGCCTCCCATATGGAGACCTAAAGGTGTTTCTATACATAAAGACGCACCACACTACTATGAAGAAAGCAAGTATTTCCATTTCCCCTTACGAAAACTGACCCCCAGGAAAGGGACAAAATTACTTCGGTTAGATATGCAATGCATAATTACAAACTCAAGTACAGTCTTGTCCTTTAATTTTCAGGACTGCAAATTAATAAAACCCAAACCTGTAGTCAAATGATGTCTGCAAAAGACTTAGAAAAAACAGTATCCCAAGCTCACAGCAAATTTACTGAGAAAATACTCCTAGAGCCTAAGTTCTAGAGCCCACCATCTCTCATGTTCTTTTAATTTGTAGCTTATTAGTCCTGTGCATGTTCCTCTATTTTAAGTAAAAATCCATGAACTACCAGTAATTTAGGCCATCTGGTTGCCCTTAGATCTGAAATGTTTTCTTACCATTTCTTGGCTGGTTTGATTTTTTAGCCTTTTCCATTTGAAAAATTATGGGTCCTGGTTTTTGTTTGGTTTTGTTTTGTTTGTAAAATATCTGATGATCTAACAAACAGAAAACCTTAAAAAATGTTCCTTGGAAAGAAATTCTAAAAGTCATGTCTGATTTGCCATAGGTTTTCTCCCTTGATAGAAATAACATTTCTTTTAGCCAATAGGAATCAATGCAGCGGATATTAGAGGCTGATCTAAAACCATATGATAATGACACCTGAATTCCTGCTACTTTAATGGAAAGTCCTACTTTAAGTTTTGCTAACCCAGAAACATACTTCTTTAAATGCCATAGTTGTTAAATTTCTGCATTAAGTTCCCTTTCTTCCTATTTTTAGCTGTGAAAAGGTTCTGTGGCCTTTATGCATACATGAATGCCTTGCATTGCTATCCAGAGAGTACGACAGTAAACATCTCTTTCTGTTGAGAAGGGAAAAGCTGGGGCATCAGTCCTTCACTTCAGGTTTTAAATATAAAAAAATATTATGTGGTATTATTAAAAAATATATTAAAACCAACTGAAAAATAGCAGTAGCTTCTTCAAAGGAAATGAGCATCATGGCTGATTTTACTGCTGCTCCTTCTGTTGAGTACAGCTCTCAGCCGTTCCCCTCTAGGTTTCTGTCAGAACCTGGCCATAAGTCCAACTTGAAGGGCCTGTCCTGGTTACTATAAACACTAACACAAGACTGGTCAGCTCGCTATCTCACTCCCTCCCTCACTGCACAGAAATCTAAAAGGTGCAGTGGATTCTGCACTTCAACAACTCCTCCTGTCTGGACCACTGCTCTGAGTGGGTCCTACTAGAAGCTGGAAGCCCTAGATCTCTCTGATCATGGCTCTGATCTGGTTAAACACACACAAAATTCATCAGGGTTCAACTTTTTATAAATATCTTGGGGTAAGATAATTTGGACCACATTAACTGAATCATCTGCCATGGTATTTTCCCCTTCTACTGAACTACAATTCTGTTATTCATACATGTTAATTAATAATCCTTCAAGAGCCAAAGCATTAGTACATCATTTATTCCTTGCTGCCAGGAAAATTATACGAGGGACTTTGTATTCATTGTTCTGTTGCCAGCAGAACTGTACTCAAAAAACAAAAAATCAGGGAGAGACAGACTGCCCATTCTGTAAAAGCATTGAAGGCATACATCAGACTTTGCTTATCGTGTCCTTGAACAAAAATACACAGCCTTGATGGTCAAATGGGAGCCTTCAACAAACAAAGCTCAATAAACTGCCAATTCATTTGGGAAAAAACCAAGTCCTTCCCAGGGCACTTTTCTTTCTTATCTGATATTGGAACTTTTTAACAGTTTCCTTTAACCACAAGCCTCATTAATGAGGACTACTCAGCAATGGCTACATCACAGCTTTGAGATAAAGTCTCCAGCTGTGATTTAAGGAGGGCAAATACATCCCTCCTGCAAAGATAAACAAAGTGAAGGTTTCCCAGCAGTTTCTGTTCCAGTCTGGTGGAGAGGACATAACTCAGTGCCTATGACACTGCTCTTCTGCTGCAACCACTTCTGTGACGCAGCAACTGAGCTGAGCGTGCAGCATCCAGGGTGGTCAGACTTGCCTTCATACACAGGAGCTAACATTTAGGTCAGTTCCTTTAATTGTTCATATCTAAACACACTCCAATAGTGGTTGGCTGTTTTCTTACATCAGTCTAAAGGACCTGTTTATTTTTTGTACATTTTTTCTCCCCATGTCTCACTGCAAAATTAATCAAATGGAAAACTTGCGTAAACATTTATTAAAATGTTCATTCTCATTCAGAAAAGCTTTCTATTTATCAAATTAGTCTGTTTTCTCATGTGAAATAATCTTATCTGTCCACATGAGGAACTCCAAAAGATAATGAAACATAATTAATGTAGAGGTTGATGAATTCATGATATAAAATTTTTGCCTGTTGGTGAAAAATGGCTCATCTACATCCTAGGATGTTTATTTCTCCCTCTGTAGCTAGATAAGGGACAAAGATAGTATTTCTTTTGAGAAGGTTTTACATCTATATTCAAGTGACGACTTTATATAAATATAAGGGTCATTCCTCAAGAAAACAGTTTCTCCTACAAGACTGTGTACTATTTGGAAAGCACCCAAGTAAGATCTTCTTAAAACTGTCTGGTTTTCTGGTGGTTTTGTCCTCAAACAAAACAGATGTGCTCAGGTTTTGCTGCCCTCCTCCACTGCAGGCACAAGTACTGTGGTAGGGAAAAAAAAATCTGGTAACCAAGCCTTTGATATAGAAAAACCACATGGAGTTGAGTCATAAACTGTGGACACAAGACAACTAATTATGGGTTGTGTTAGGCATGAGGAACAGGTTAACTGCTACATAATTACAATTGAGATGGCTGTAGACACAGTCAAGGAAACCCAGTTAATAGAAAGAAGTAAATGAAAATGCATTGGTACCTATGAAGGAAAACAAGTCCTGTCTGTTTTCTTTAGCTTCTTCAGTGACTTCAGATGTTCTCAATGCTTTATTTCTGCTTAAACATTATACTTATGAAGCCTAAACAGAGGTTTATATTTCACATTCTGGTTTTTTTCATGTGAATGGCAGGGAAGGAGTTAGCAAAGATTTTTTTAATAAGTGCCCAACACTGCCAGTTGAGTGAAACTCCAGAGATGAGTGACACAATACAAACTGGGAATCTGTGAAATGGAAACTCCTGTGAAATAGATCATCAAGTGGTGAAAAGGAGATGGGTGGTCATACCAAAAGTGTTGGTAGTCAAAAGGCTGTGGGTAAAGGAGGGGCACAGGGAGAAGGATGCGTTGCAGGATGCTGTGGACAGCAGAGCCTGTGGCTGCCTTGGGCCCTCCTGCCTCAGCAGCCCTGCCAGAGCTAGGGCAGAGCTGTCTGCTCCGAGGCCATCCCCTGTGGAGAAAAACCTTCTTCTGACAACCTCAAAGGAGTGAGGAAAGGGAGGTGAGCATCCAGATGGGCTGCTTCCCCAATGTTTCCCTGAAGGCCTGACTCAGAGCAGTTTGAAGGTTTCCCCATTTCCTCCTAGCTTGGTGGAAACTTTTATCCTTGTTCCTTGAACTCGCCCTCTGAAAGTACACACCATTTCTGAGTATTCACCTATATATAGCTTCCTTCTGCAACGGCACCTCACCATCACAGGCTGTTTCCTGTTGACACCAGCTAAATGTGGCATTGAAGTCTGAGCTGAGGGGTCTCTACCTGAGTGAGTAGGCAGGCAGCCAAATGGACATCCAGCGTGCTTGACCTTTCTGTGGTGTCACAACTTGCGCAGTAGAGTTGCAATCAAACACCGTGGCTCTCTGGGTTTCTCTGTTTGCCACAACGTTTACACTTTTGGTACCACTGCGGGGATGCCGTGGGTAAGCCTGGGTGGTACTGTGCATGACAGCAGCACAGGGTATCCCTCTGCCACACCAGGCATTTCCTTCCAGCTCTGTGGCTGGGAATGTACTCTTGTGCAAGAGACCCAGGTGTGTGATCCTGGTCTTTCTGGCACTTGTCCTGGTTTTTGATCTGCAGCTGTAAAGACACAGGTCTCCTCTTCAGATAATCAACGACAATGTCACTATGTCCTTGAGCTTTTCCATAAAATTTTTTGGCATTTTCTGGGTCCTAAATATACAGAAGAAGGTTTTTCTGTTTGAAGTACATTGACAGCAATGTATTTACACAAGTTAATTATGTGAGAAATTTCCAATGTGTACAAATCATTTAGCATCTCACCAACCTCCATAGTTTCTATTACTGAAAACAACTTAGTCATCTGCAGACTTTAATTAGCTGGCTGCCTGCCTCCTCCTGCAGGTCATCCATGCCTGAGATACCCCCAGTCCCAGAAACAATACCTGGTTTTATATCATGATTCATTTCTTTTCTAAGCCAAGGAACAGGCTTGTTCCACTGTTTAACCATTTCCAAGGTTTTGCCAAGGGTTTCTTGTCCTAAGGTTACTTATACTATGGCATTTGTACTGTGAATATTTGGAGTGTCAATTAAAAAATTATGAAGGGTCTTTTTTGGACACTAGTGTAAATTGTATTTTCCAGATCAACTTTTCTGCAACTTGCCTTCAGGCTGTACTATTCCAGTTGCTGACAAACTGCTGTTTCTCCCTTCACCAAATTTGTGATTTAGAAAGACAGAAGCACTTCTGATTCCCCTGCATATGAAGAAACGTCTCGTTTCAAGAAGTCAGGAGTGAGTTATGAGCCTGTAGAGTTTTGCAGCCACTGTGTATTAGAAATAACAACTAATTACAAAACTGTAAAGCAAAACATAATTACTAAGGAAGAGTATTTAAATGTCACTATAGTTTATTTTGACAGATGAGCCTGTCTTGAAAATAAGGGATTTCCCAGAGGAGAAAGAAAGAGTCTCAGGTTATTTTTTGATCTAAAGGCAATTTCTATGCTTTTCTTTTTATCACCTCCTTTAAAAGGAACCATGATGCAGTGAGGCACAGGGTTAAGGGTGGAATGAACATTAAAGGCTCTTGTCACTGTAACAAGCCACTGGAAACCTATGAATTTTTTTGCTGTTTCTTCTGGAAATAGTGTGATAGGATTGAAAGCAAATTTGGGCCCTGATGGATGACAACTACAGCTCCAAGAGAAAAAATAGAAATGATTTCAGAAAGCCTTTCTATAACATCAAGCAAGGACTACATACATCAAGCTTCAGGGGTTCACTTCCAAGTATTCTGACCAAGATGAAAAAAAAAAGGTAAAAAAAAAAGAAAACAAGAAAGCCAGCACTGTGCAGTACCTGGGAGATGTTAGTCACCCTGGCTGCTTCTTGTACATGAAAGTGAAGGCAACAACTTCACTCTGGTGATGTCTGTAGTCATTTCTATAGCTGAAGTACGTGCTTATAAATGTGTCTATCTGATGCTGGTTGGGTAAGTTATTCAAGTTTTTGTGAAATGCAGGTGATCACTCCCAGCTGTGTGCTGTGCCCCTAACTTCAATGCTTTTCTGGGAAATTATCTTGAAATTACACTCAACCATAAACACACAGCTTTTATTTAATTATTTTAGGGACCTGAAGTTGTTTATAGGCCATTCCATGTCTTGGTTGAACTAGTACATGTTGCAACACTAAAGTTAACTGATTGAAATAACCATCCTTAAACACCCACCAAAACTGAACTATTTGTCACTCCTAGATTTATGCCATAGAGTAGCTCTCCCAAGACAGTTCACAGAAGTAAAACTGGTAATTTCATATATGTTTCATAAATCCTCTCATTTATGTTGCTCAAGTTTAGTAAGAATATTTCTGACACTCTCTAAGCATTGTCCTTCCTTCTCTCTCCCTTTCTTTTTTTTTTTAACTTTCAAGTTTCTTTCCTTTTACAGTCTTATTTTGGTTGCAGGCACCCATTTCCTTCATGTTCAATTTAAGTACGGGCCACTTTCCCAGAACTAAAATGAAGGCATGAGTAAGGAAAATGGCATGCAGAATGTGAGCACTGGTGAGAAGCAGACGCTCTCTATTACTACGAGTGAAGCCTTTATTATCACCATGACAAGCCAATTCAGATTTACCATTAAGGCAGCTTTATTTTGGCATAGGAGAAAATAATCACTCCGTTCTTAAATTGAGTTTCTACTTTATAGACTAACACAGGGAGTAAAAAATTGCTTCTTCGTTTGGGCCAGACACGGAAGAACCATTCTTCTGGGTAGTACAGGTCTCTCATACAGCACTGATTAACTTTTAGGCCTTCTCCAGAACATCTGGAAATTTGTGGGATTCACTTCAGCACTGTTTTCGGCGTCAACAAAAATGTGTCATTTTACTTGCATGGAGCCACATCACATGATATTCACCTCTGCTGCCTCGATGAGTTCATCACCCGCACTCCAAAGCCAGAGCGGCAGAGAAGCACGCACCCATATTTCTTACTACTGCACAGAGAACAGAGAACCTGGCATGTTGTAAAAGTACCATTGGTTCTGCATCCCACAAGCATCTTCCTCTGGTGATTTTTTTTCTCTGTGGGATATTTTCATTTTTTGCCATTAACCATATCACTGGGTCCAACATGTGCCTGATGGCCATTTCTGTGAAGCGCAGTAGAGGCAAATGTTGGAATTATATCAATTAAACTAAACTGCAATTTTTAAGGAAGCTGAGAAGTGTGTGCATGCAAGCACTTAGAGGCTGAACTGCTTTTTCATCCCATCATGGAGTAATATGTATCCCACTGAACTTCAATTACAAGGAGTGAGCATACATTAAAAAAAATTAAAAGAAAACCTAATTTTTTTTCCAAACCCATTTGCTTATTTACTAAAACAAACGAGTAAAACGATCATCAGGAAAACACTGTTACATGGCCATTGCCCAAAGTGTATTCTTACCACTGGATCATAATTCTCTTTCTTTCCATTCCTTAAAAGTTCATTCAGTTCTAACTTCTACAGTAATGTTTATCTAGGGTACCTAATTATATAGTGCAACCTGCATCTGGAGTGCTGGTTCAAGGTTATTATAGTTCTCCACAGACATAACAAAAATATTATTTTAAACTTATCCATTAAGGAAAAATGGCTGCATTTTACCACTGATAGGAGCATATGAATGTAAAATAAAAGCATTGGTACTTTAGAAACATAACAGTGTTGTCTATTCAGATTAACTGTCTCCATGACACTTGCTGTCACAGAAGTATCTCCTTTTCATTTCTGCTGCAGACATAAGATCTGTCAAAATAAACTTAAAATAAATAAATTAGATGTATAAAATGATGGATTATAGTGATAGGCAAATAAGAAAGGTGAATTTTTTGAATGCTTGTCAGTACATATTCCTTATTGGGTGGATTTGATAAGATTAATGAAATATGAATAACGGAGTAGAATAATAATTTCATAGTTTCTCAGTACTCGGTATCTGAAAAAGAAGCTTCTACTTGACCTATATCATACTGATTATATGCAGAGCACCATTACTTTTACTACAAAGAAGAAAACTTTCTTTGGCAACAGCAGAAGGAAAGTGGGTAGATAAAACAAACTCTTTAATTCATATGTCCTTACTCATAGGTTTCCCGTCAAGCATGGTTTCTTCTTTATTTAGAATCAATACTAAGTAAGGAAAGGATAAATATATAAATCGCAAAACTCTTTCTGTGGGTGTATTGGTAGCCAAAGTAAATTGCCTGAGGTTTGGAGAGACCATGGGCTTGTTCTGTATTTTCTCTAAAATTCAGAAGTGATGAAGAAATATTTTGCTTCAATCCCTAGAATGAGGGCCATGAGCCCTGCTGGAGCACTGGCCATGTTTACAACACGCAGCATTCCCGACAGCATGCTCACTCCCATAGCATTCATGGTCTCTGTGGAAAGGGTCAGGTCTCACACACAGCCAAAATGGGAAGTCACGAGCCTTTGGATGGAGCCCAGCTATGACTTCTGCCATGCCAAGCATGTGCAAGGCAGGAACACTATAGGACCTTCTCCTAAGGGGTTTAGAGTGTGGAAGTCTGATCTTGCTACCTCAGGTAGCTATTCAAATGCAAAGGTAAAAATAGTCCTTTAAAGTCAGCTATGACTTTAGATAAGGAATGTGATTAAAATTATTTTACTGACAGTCGACTGAATTAATTGCACTCATACCAGCCCACTGACCCTGCCAAAAAAAAAAATCACTGCTACCAGGCAAGTCACTTCTATTTTGTTCATGTCAGTGCCCTTATGTGAAATGGATGCAGTAAAACACTCAGGTGATGATGCGATAGAGTTGTGAAAGTTTATATTTTTGGCATATCCTAAGAACTCCAGAAAAAAAGTTAAGCAAGAAATACAGAAACTCTGATTTTTAAAATAATGCTTCTGGTTAGTTGCTCAGGTAAGGCAGTCTTCAGATAATGAAGTCAGTTGGGAGAAATCACAAGTTTATTAAAGGTATGATTTAATGCTACTTGAAAGCTCCTGGGGCTTTATATATGTGCCAATATTTTTTATTCCTCTCAATGATCAGAAAGAGCTTTCACTTTCATTTGGGTAAAAATAGTATCAATATTAAAATGTTTGGGAACATGGGAATTGATACTTCAGTGTATTTGAAGTAAAATAAGTTTAAAAAAGAAGGAAGTATGAAATACATGTGGCATAGGTACTTCTCCCTTCCTTTAAAATCAGGCACGTTCACTCAACTATTCAGATAGACAAGCCAGGTCAAGTCACTGCAGAAAATTCCTTCACCATTCATAAAAGGTTTTAACATATGAGAGGTTAAATATAACTTCAAAACTTCTGAGTGTAGCCACCTAACTGGTTGCTTAGTAAAAATTGTCATAAATGGATCAATATCCTAAAGAATTATTGCCTGCATTATGTTAATGTACTGTTTGATCATCCTTCCTTCCTTCCTTCCTCGCTTCCTCCCTCCCTCACTTCCTCCCGAAAATGGCAGGAAAATCATCTGAGCACTCAGGATGACCATGAGTCTTTACTAGGTCAGCTCCAAAGGAAATTAAATTACTTTGAGGAATTTTCAAATTTTGGATAAAATTAGCTGGATGCCAGCCCACATGTTTAGATGTGGGACAGATGAAAATTACTGTCACAGGAGATGTGGAAGGTCAAACGACGAGACAATGCACTCCTTGCACTTGTGTCCAACAATGACAAAAAAAAGGAAGGAAGTGGCAACATAAAGGGGATTATCTGGGATTACAGGCTGCCAGCACTAGTGAAATGTTTTTGTTGCATATCTATCCATAACTAAAAACATAGTTCAATTTTCATAAAGTTGGTCCTTATGCATGTACAAAATGTTCAAATAAACATATTTCTGGAATAATTTGGTTTCAGGGGAACTAACACTGAATTCACAGTATGATTTCTTTAGGAGAAAAAATGCTGGTATAAGAATGGGGATGACATGAAAGCAGTATTAGGGGTAGCTGGGACAGAGAAGTGAGTGGCTCAGATCCTGGATGACAAATGTTCAAGGATTTGATTGCAAGATGTTGGAAGAAGGTTGCAAAAAAATTTCACCCAAGAAATCTTATAGAACAAACACAAGAAAAAAAGTCACAAAGTCATCATTCTAGAGTGGAAATTCTGAAAGATGGTCACATTTCCAATCTTGTTTTCATTGTTTAATTCAACCTTTAGAAATATACTAAAAAAATTATTTGCCCTCTACACAACAGCCCACTGTACACAGAATAGGGCAAATAATAAGTATGATGATGTTTAGTCTAAAATGATACAAACAGTGGTGTCTTTTTTGACATTTAAGACCACCCTCCCTGACCCCTTAAAAGCCCCTTAGGTCATAGGAAAAAAAAAGAAAGAGAAAAGCAGAAAGAGTTTGCCACAGCAAGATTGGCGGGCAAAGGGAAGGTGGGGGCATGGGTTTCTTCAAGCCTGGGACACAGTAAGTGGATTTCTTGGAGCTGAGGAAGTGTCTTATTAGAAATGCCAGGAAAGGAAGGAAATTTTACAGCCCAGACACAGAGTATGGCTCATGGACATAGGCCAGACTGGAGCAGATAGGATGCAGGAGCTAGGGATGAATTTTTGAGTGCAAAGGGATACGTGAAAGAAAACATTTCAGGCTGTTAGTCAAGAAAAAGTGGGAGAATTCACTCCCGCCAAATAAATCATAGGAGACCTTGCGGTGAGATCATTATTTATGCAGAGGGTATGGTAGGACCTCAACCAAGCAGGGTGCTTTCAGCCTGGGGCTCCATCCACAGGAATATTGCCACAAAGTCGAGTGGTGAAAGCAGCCAAGCTGAGACCAGACAAGTTTAAATTTGATAAAATTGCTTAAATCCAGAGATACCCCGTATTTTTTTCCAGACTTTGAACAAAGCTATTGCAGAGGTGATTGTGAGAACTGGCAAACTGCTGCTATGACATGAAACTCTTGCTGAGCCCAAGGAAAAGGAAAAGAGCAATTAAAATTTTTTAAAATCCTTTCTTCCACTCACAGTACAGAAATCAGGGAAAGCTGAAGTAATCAATCCAATGCAGTACAATATCAAGAGTTTCTCTTAGTCTGAGAGAAAGCTGTACAATTCATATACTGCATAGCCTTCAGTATTTTTTAAATTACAAGGAAAATGCTTTTTCATATAAGATTTGCACATGAGATAAATGATCACATGACAGCAAAATACTCCCAACTACACTAGGAAGGCTAAAAAGAATTGCTTATTGTCTGAGCTCCCAGAGTTCTTCCAGGCCTTCCTGCCACGCCAGCAGAGTGCAATAGATGTGCTTCTTTTTTTTTTTTTTTTTTTTTGAGTTGCACTTAGGTGTCTATCTGTCAGGTTTTAGAGTGCATTCCTTTACCGTCCTTTTCACACCTACAGTCAAAAAGCTCCTGAAGACCATCACAGAATCCAAGTGAGAACAAAGCAAAAAGAAAAAGAGGAAAGAGATGAAACACCAGCTTTTTGTTTTCTGTGTTTTTTTATTTCCAATAATATCAAAGTATGTGAGAATCATTTGTTCCAAAGAAGAAGTAATGTAAATGATTAATTTTGTTCTACTTCAAGCTAGGGGACAACAGGACAAACTGTGGAAAATTTGTCAGAGTTCTTTATTTTTTCTTGAGTTCCACTAGCAAAAAATAAAAATAAAAACATATTGGAATTTGTTTTTTCAATTTCAAATGCTTGAGAAGTTTTCACTCAGAAAACACAACACAAACCATAAAGCATGTGGGTACACTGGCAACCTGTTTGGGTTTTAATGAGCATTGTGTATATTTTTACTGGGGAGAAAGAAGTTCCTATGTTTTTTTTCCAATATACCATGGCTTTAGTGGGATTCAAATGCAAAATGAAACCATTGTGTTAACCAAGAGGATACCAAGATGATAGTGTTCTTCGGTTGTTCCCAGCACTAATACCCACTTGAAAGCAGTTAGGAGACCTTATTTCCTTTTCGGGGGGTTTATTTTAGCATTTGAAATATGGTAGATAGCATAATTGGATTTTAAATATCTGATCCAAATTTATTTCAGGGGACTGAGTCAAAACAAATACAAATTCAAGTTTGTGTAGAGCATCTAAAAACTGGCAGCACACACGTTTCAAGGCCTCACCAATTACAGCACTTCACTTATTTCTGAAATAGTTGGCTGCATATTATTTCTATCTGAAACCTGGTCCCACACTTCCAGGCTTAGTTGCGGATTCGTAAGTGTTTGTTCTATTATTCAATCATATTATAAAATGAACCACATTTTCCAATAGCTACTTCATGTTCCCTATTTAATTTTTAATTGCGGCGTTTCTTCAAACATCAGTTCTCCCACAGGATTTCGGTTTTGGACCACTTTTGCAAGCCACTAAAAATTACGAATTCTTGAAGTTTGCAATCTGAGCTCTCTTTAAGTCCACATACCAAATTCTTATCCAAAACCATGTCAAAGAAGCCAGAGCCAACCATACCACTTCCTAGGTCTGAGCTGCATAATAAATAGGTCTGAACCTTCCCAAAAAATAACAGAGGTCCCCTGGCCTACTGCATTTGTAACAAACAGAGAGCTATCTCAATATCCATAGTGCATTGTCTTGCACCATGTAAAGATGAGCCTTTTGTCCATTGTATCTGGTTTTTACTCTTGTATTCTAAATAATCTGATTTCCTGTGATCTGATGACCTTATTTGTCCCTCAAATACAGAAAAAAAAGATGTTGTGATGACTGACAGGATAGTTTTCATCAGCTAAACAACCTTTAATCTTTGTTTTAATTTCTGAGTGTCCAAAACTACCCATATGCTTCTCCTCCCATACCCACATGCAGTCTTAAGGACCCTCCTCTGCCCTGTGTTGCAACCTCTAAGACAACCCACACTCTCTCAGAGAAGTATATGGGTCTTTCAATGTGGTCCTAAAGAATTCACAGAAATACATCAGGCTAGTAATTCAGCTTTCTGAGGAAAAAGACAGATCACTATTACAAAGTCCACATGTGAAGAGAACAATCAATCATCATTTTCTGGTGGAATAAAAAACATGCTGGTGAGGATGAGGTTGCTGCCATATGACTTATGGTGGCTGGGATCCAAGCAATCACCACATCTCAAGCAGGGGGAAAAGTAAAGGCACCTCAGCTACACCTCCTATCACCATTCTGTTTGTAGCTTCTTGTTGCACCACCAAAAAGGTCAAATTTTAATTTTTCTCCTATGTTGTAAAACACTTTGAGCAGAATTAGTTCTTTTACCCAAGTTCTCCTGAAAGGTTTTCGTTCTGGGACTAAGGTAATGAGTTTGTCACTGGGTTGCATTTGAAAATTGACTCCAGGCTAAGATGCAAAGCCAGCCTCACGTGCTGCTGGAGATGCAGCAGACAGATCACAGAATCACAGTATAAACTAGGCTGGAAAAAAACCTTTGAGATCATCAAGTCCAACCTATGACCTAACATCTCCTCATCAATTAAACTATGGCACTGCGTGCCATGTCCAATAATTTTTTAAACAGGTCCAGGGACAGCGACTCCACCACCTCCCTGGACATATGATTCCAGAGCCCAATCAGTCTTTCAGTGAAAAAATTTTTTCCTAATATAAGACGCTGCAGCCTCTTCCAGTTGCCACCAACCAGTGTTGGTCAAGGACCCTGTAACCCACTGAGAAGCATGTGGAAGCATGTAGGGAGCACTGAGGTGGTGGCAGTGCTGCCCATCTCCAGTGTCTTTCAGCCTACTGTTCTGCATATTTCTTCCAGGTTCCTGCCATTATCCCTGCTGTGGCATGCATGGAGCCCATGTTTTGGTGAGAAACAAATATGCAGGCTGGGGAGTACTTGTGAACACTTAAAGAAGATAAACTGGGGAGATTTGCTGAAGCTCTAACTCGGTCCATATGGCAAAGCAAAAGCAAACTCAGTTTCTGCTGAGCAAACTGAGTTTGCAGTTCATGTTTCTACACAGCACTTGAAACCCTTAGTCTGCATATCCACCACTTTCCTGCATTACAGTTATAGGCTTCTTATATTTCCCTTCTGTCACACAGTTGCTCACAAAGCTTACCTCCCTACAACACAGATCATTCCTGACTCTTTTAGGCCAGGAATCCTCAATCTTTCAGGAAGGTCAGTCAGAGCAAGATGAGACTGTGTGTTTTGCTTTCACATCCAGTAAGAGGCCAGATGCATTTCTTCCTACACTGTAATGAAGAATCTGATATCTTTGCTAATGGAAAAGCCTGGGCTAAATCCCTTCTTTTCCCATTCAAAAATATCTCTTTTGGGATCTGTAGTCCACAAACAGCAGGTGAATAGATGTGTCTATAAGGCATGAATGAAACATCTCAGAATATTAAAAAATTCTGTGTCCATAAATCTCAGCAGCAAGAAGATCCATTTGCATGTCCTGCTCCCTCAGACAGGAATCTGTAGAGTCCCTTGGCTTGAGAGGGTCATGTGAAAAGTTTGTAAATGGAAGAAGCAAAGGAAGAGCAAGAAAATTGCTGAGTACAGAGAAACACAGTTAAGGGTGAACCTACACTCTGGTTCAGCAGAAGTTAATTCATAAGCTTTTAATACATAGCTCCATTCAAGCCTCAGCAGTCTTCACAATCTTCAGTATATTTATGACTCCTCATCAGAGGAGTATTACAGCAACCTCCTTTTGGGTGGCCAAAATGTTGATGATTGTTGCAGTTGATGATTGATGCCAGGTTTGCATCTGGCAGAAAAAGTCATATGTGCCTTGACACGACCACAAAAAATGGTTCTGGACTGAGCTGCTCCTGGAGAGTCCAGGTGTGTAGCTGGAATATGCTGAATGCTGTATTTCACCATGCTACAAGAGTCAGCTATGCTTTCTCAAGGAGGAGCACTGGTATAAATTCTGCCAACTCTTCTGGTTGCCTTCCCTATTCAATTCCTCCTATCTGGCATGAGATGCGAGATCTCAGCCAAGGCTTAAGCTCCGAAAGTGGTCTATCACTCATCATCTATGTCAGAAATGACAGTGATGTAGGAACTGAAAGTCATCAGTGAATTGGATACACCAAAGTCAACATTCCTTCATAATCTTTCATATAAATGTCTTGACACAAAAACTAAGCCAGAAACAATGGGATATGTTAATTGGGGAATACTAATTATATAGGTCCCAGTTAATCTCCTCTCCCAAATGAAAGACTGGAGCTGCAGACCACTATCACAGGTACTTTCCCAAGATTTCCTTATGTTTACAGATGGTCACAGTAATTCCAAACACAGGTACAATGCCACACACTATAATGGACAGTATAAACTTGTGCTTAGTAAGATTGTTCTACCATGGAGTGCATCAGACACAGCATCTGGGCTGTGTCCAGTTGGGCAAGGGAGGGATTGTCCTGCTTTGCTCTTCACTGGGGCAGCCTCACCTTGTGTCCTAGGTGCAGTTTTGGGCACCACATTATTAAAAAGACATTAAAGTATTGGAGAGCATCCTGAGAAGGGCCACAAGGGTGGTGAAGGGTCTTGAGGGGAAGCCTCACCAGGGGAAGCTGAGGTCACTTTGTTCAACCTGGAGAAGAGAAGACTGAGGGGAGACCTCATTGTGATCTTCGACATCCTCATCAGGTGAAGGTCAAGTACTGACGCCTTCACTCTCATGACCAGTGACAGGACCCAAGGGAACAGCATGAAGTTATATCATAGGGAGGTTTAAGTTAGATATTAGGAGAAGTTTTTTTCATCCAGAGAGTGGCTGAGCACTGAAACAGGCTCCCCAGGGAAGTGGTCACAGCATCAAGCCTGCCAGATTTCAAGAAGTGAATTCTTGGGGTGTTCTGTGCAGGACCAGGAGCTGAACTCAATGATCCTAATGGGTCCCTTCCAACTTAGAATACCCTATTCCTTGCTTATTCTCTTTTTAATTATCTACAGTGCAAAGTTCCTTATGATTTCTATGTACATATCTATATCTGGTTGAAAATGTAGAAAATGAAAGCAGGAAAGTGAATTCCAAGTAGAACCACTCTGCAAGCAGCTACACAGAACCACATTAAATTAAGATTACAGTTGGTATCTGTAATTTTGATGCTTCTTAGCCTCTAATAAGCTGTCTTGCAGCAAGCTTTTTTTATATGAAGAAGGGGGGAATATTGTTTGCAATTTTTAAGGTTCTTTGAAAAGCCAGCAAAATCCTCTCCCCTATTCCTATATGTGGAATCTTATTGATAGCATGTTTCAGCAAAAATGGTTATACTGTTTCCCAGAAAAAAGATATGTGGAATCTTATTGATAGCATGGACCATTGGCAGGGCTGACATTTCTACGCAGAGAAAGTAAGACTGGACAGGCACCTTCTGAGTGGGCCAGCTTTCTAAGGGAGCGTGAGAGGCAGTCTGAAAGTGAATTTCACAGATACTTTTTACATGAAGACAGAGCAAGTCTCAGCAATTAGGTGTGAATTTCAAGTCTTTATGGTCACAGATCATGTGTACCAATTTACAAGGCTTTCCTTTCTTGTTTTTCTTTTCTCCCTTGACACATTCATGACCTTTTTTGCTTTATTCCCTGTAATCCTTTCTTATCACAAAGCTTTTCTTATCAAAAGTCTCTTTTTCCTTCTGTCTGCATGGGAAGTCCCATACTCAACCATTATTCAGCATAACACTAAACTTTCTGTTCCCATCCACAGTCTCCCGTTTCTCCTTTTTCTTCCAATTTCATTATTATTTTCTTTTGTGTACATGATCCTGGCTCTACACCTAGCCTCATCGAATTAGTTCTGTATCTAGTGAATCTGCTTTCCACCCACTTTTTTCATCACCTAGGGTTCTTGTTTCAATCTTTCCTTTCCTCCAACCAGTTCTCACAAACTGCTATTCCCAATCCTCTCCTTAGGCTGCTCAGTCATCTCTCCCTACATCTCTTCATCCAGACTGACTTCTCATCTGCTCTGCTTTCTTTTGTAACTGGCCTTTTATCCCAACAGTGTCTAAAGGTGACCTATGTCCTTGCACTCACCCTTCATTATGGCTTTTCAGGTGGACAGCAGAAGTTTCTTCATTCTTGTCTTTGTTCTGTTCTGGTATTGTCAGTCTTACCAGTTTTTCATATAGCCCATTCCTTCTTACTCATTTTAGATTATGGTCTCCTTATCCAACAAGTTTATCCTTTTATTTTCTTTTCAACAAAATCTACCAGCTCCCATGCTTTTCCAGCTTAAGCTCTTGGTCCTCCCTGGATATATATCTGAGATCTTGGTCTTTTCTCACCTGGACTGAAGAGAGATAGTTTCTTGCTCTCTATGGACCTGGCAGCGTGTGGGCACAGGAGGCACCAGTCACAAGCCTTGCTGCAATTTTTAAAAGCATCTGCAAGGAAATCCTGGGTTGGTAAGAATGCAGAAGGCATAAATTACTCTGTGGAGATAATGCAGCTGGCCTGCAAAAGGTAGCACATGCTCAGGACAGAAAGAAATTTTGAGGAATTTATCTGCCAAACACTACCGTATTACTAAAGAATAGGGTTTAAAACTCGGCCAAATATGGGCAAGTGCTTATGTGTCTGGCACCAGGGGGCCTCCAGTCTGCCAACCTCCAAGGAGGAGCTAGCATTTCCAAAAAGGAATTCTTACAACCAATTCATTAACATTGGCAAAACAATGTCTTTTTTTCATAATCTTTTTTCTGGGAAACAGTATAACCATTTTTGCTGAAACTTTCCAAAAAAAATTGAAACATAGGCAGACACCCAACATAAAAATTCACAAAGTTATAAATAACCAGAATAGGAATTTATAATTAAAAGCATTGAACAAATTTGCAGTATTGGGTAGCATGGTATGGATAACAGCTATTTTTACTACTGTAGCCCCAAAAATGCTGCTCAGGGACCACAGCTAAAATGCATGCAAACATGGAACAGGGATATGTTTGCAATATTGTGCTTCCAAAGAGTTTATAACCCAAATTTTAGACAACAGAACACAAATAGATCCAGAGACATGGAGAGTGCCGGAAAACAATAAGAAAATCCTATTCAGTGTGACTGGCAAATCATCCCAAGGAACCATCAAGGAACCACCTACGTATTTCCCACTTATCATTTGGAAAAATAAGAGCCTTTAAACAAAGAGGGCCTTGATCAGAGGACAATGAGGTAGCTCTGCAGATACTTACAGAGGCGTGGGGTCAGGATAGGAAGAAGTATGGAGGAATTTAAAAGAAAGTAATCGGTCATGCTGTGGACCTGTGGGACAGTGACATCCAGCAGTAAGAAAGAGCCAGTAGACAGAGGGACAGGGGACTGGAAAACAAGCTAGTCAAGGATGGCACCCAAGGAGTCATCCTAATTATTGGGATTTCCACGTGAGCATCCCTGTGACTAGAGGGGACTGTACAACTTGAGGACTGTTATTTCTCTTTCACTTTCTTGAAGGAACTGTCTGCTTCACTCTTGTGTGCATTGGAAGGATCCTGAAAATCCTATTTCTTTGTCCCCCAAGGGAGATTGGTTGGAGGTAAAATAAAACCCATCTATAGCTCCAATTAAAGTGGGAGTTTTGGGGATAGAAGTGACCTTATCAGCTTGACTCCGAAGCCTGAAACTCTCCACCATCCTAAGCGATGCTGTCCAGCGGGGCTGTCGCGGAGCCCGGGGGCTCAGGGCGCTCAGCTCGGCCCTTCGCGGCGGGGGCCGGATGTCTGACCGGGAGACACCGTGCCGGGTCACGCTGCGAGCGGCCGCGGCCCTCGGGCCAACGGGAGCAGCCTGGACACCGGCAGGCAGCAATGGGGAAAACGAAGGGAGCGCGGGGAGGATCCTGCGGGACGGGACCGTGGGGAGCGCGGTGAGGATTGTGAGGGACGGGACCGAGGGGAGCGCGGTGAGGATTGTGAGGGACGGGACCGAGGGGAGCGCGGGGAGGATTGTGAGGGACGGGACCGAGGGCAGCGCGGTGAGGATTGTGAGGGACGGGACCGCGGCTGAGGCGGGAGCGCGTGGCGCGAGCGCCATCTGCTGGGCGGGGGGCGGCGCGCGGGGGCTCTGCGCCGCCACCGCCCTGTGACACGTGCCCGACACCGCCCCATCATGTGTGCCCGACACCTCCTGCCACCGCCCTGTGACATGTGCCCGACACCGCCCTATAACGTGCCTGGGACATTATTGGAATAATGGTGCACATTTGTGGGACTTGCACTCTTTGTACTAGGTTGATTTCAGACTAAACTAAACTGCTTTTGTAAAACCATTTAACTGCTCACTTCTGAAACCTTACCCTTCAGATCCTTCTCCATACAGAAGACAGGTACCCAAACCTCCACTTGCAATCCTCTTTTATTAATGTTTCTTGAAGCACCTTTTGGAAAATATATGAATGGTGGTTTCAGACCATTTGTAATGATCTTACTCTTCATCAGCATCCTTGGATGCATCCTTCCACCATACTTTGAGACAAAATTATGTTGCAAATCACTTGCAAATAAAACAAGACAGCAGAGGTGAAACTGAGACCTTAAGACAAAGGATAAAAACTGGTGCTCACCTTGGTGGGACATTCCTTCCCAATAACAGAAATTAAAGCTAGCCTGTAAAAGCTTGTGTTTTTCTGTTTTACTATTTGTTTTAAATAACGAGGTAGCCATTATTGCTACAGCTAACACAGTAAGGTGTTAGGGTTGGCAGAGTATGAACACTGCCACTAACTGCTTGCTCTGGAGCTGCCCATTTCCAGCTTCAGTAATGCAGTTTGAACTGCCTACACTCTGGGTCCTAGCATTAATACCCCTACCTTCAGTGCATCTGCACACCTAGAGATATGAAAGTGGGAAACCTTTCAAATGGATGTAAAAAGATTGAAATCACAAGGTTACTCTTCTCTTTCAAAACACATGCTTCTGAAATCTTACATGGAAGGCATTATCCAAATCATAAACAGGGTGAATTAACCTAGACTTTGTCCTTGGAGAGAACCAGATCAAATTTTTCTTGTCAAGAATAGAATGTTTTCTTACATTTGTCCAGTTGCTCGGTGGCTTTGTCAACTTTGCTACATTTAGCCCAAGGCTATGGGCATAGGTGAATGTAGGGGCAGCAATGCACTGCTTGATTCAGTTGAGTGCACTCCAACCTCCTAACTAGGTCAAGGAAACTCTCTACAGCTACTTGTAAGGCCAGTTTTGAAGATAAAACCCTACTGTACTTAGGAGATTAAAAAAACTGCCACTAATCTCTATGAGACTGTGTCTCCTCAACATTGGTGCAATCAACTAGTTCAAATTTCTTCATTGCTGAGAACATTTTAATATCGTCCTGTAGGGAGAAGGATATTTCTGCTCTACATCCTGGTTGCACTTCTCCTTAAGAAATAATTGATCTGTCTCTTCCTTCTCCTCCCCTTTCTCCTCTTTTCTGTGTGTGTTGAGGTAGTCTACCAAGTTTATTGTGAATTGATATAAATAGTAATGTTCAAGGAACCTTTCTAATTGTTTTAATCCTGGTGCCCACAACTCCTGTATGCACACAGCACATATATCAACCCAAAGAGATTAGTCTAAACTGGATGTAGTGCATCTTTCAAGATTTTTTGATAAAAAAAAAGACCACAAGCTATTGTGGACCATGGCTGGAGCTGAGAGGGATGGCTTTGGGTTGTAACTCCTACCAGGGAAAGGAGTGATCTGGGAGGAAGGAGCCATCCTGATGCTCAATGCTCTGCACTTTTGACTACTTGGAAGCATTAAGCAACCTGACAGCCTGTCCATAATTAAAGGATTTACTAAGATAGGTCTGTGATAGAGTGACTGCAAGGCTGAGATGCAGCAGCACTTTTTCTTTCTGCTATCATTTATATTAACTCCCAGAGGAAAATCAGTTGTGCTAATTAGGACTTGTAAGTCTAAATGCCAATATGTAACTGCAAGGTTCAGAGGAAGAAGCTCTTCAGGAATGATTTCTTTCCTGTGCAGAAGAACATGCAGCAAAACATTTATGTAAAAGGTTAGTCCAAAGCTAGTGGAAAGGAAGGAAACAACCATTTTTTAAATATATTTGGTAACATTTAGCTGTTGCAGAATGGATTTTAGACATTGCCTCTTCTTGAATAAACACTTGTTATTGGTTCATTTCAAAACATCCTGCAGTACATCTGAATCTTGTTGTTCATATCAATGGAGAAGGGAAAGCAAAAGAAGAAGATAAAAGACATTTTGACTAATTCTAATGCTAAAGGTTAGACATTCAAGAACACAGAGATTTGCTTTTTTTTTTTTATCTCCCTGAACTCTTACCTTTCCATGCAACTGAGATATAAAATAAATTACTTAAGAATAGTGAGATAAAAATAATTTCCAGTAAACTGCATTTTCATTAAGTGGTTGGTTAGATATTGATGTTTAAACAACTGTAGAAAGAAAATCAATAATGAATGCAGCAGTTTTGAGGAAAGTCTTTAAAAATAGCATTTCTTTTAATGTCCATGGTAAAGGAAAAAAAAATCAGTGATATTATTACCTGTCTAAAATAGCCAACCTATAGCTAATTTCTTTTGTTTGATTAAGTATGATCTTGAACAAGTTATTTTTACTTTATTTGATGTGACATAGCTTTAAATCAGTATTTATAGAGTGTGACAGCCAAGAATTGGAGGTACTGATTAAAACCAGAAGCAACTAAGGCCCAGGAAACAGGGTGAACTATAAAGTGCACATACTCCCAAAAGCTGTACAACACAATATTATCCTTCTTTTCTTTGGAAAGAAACTGAGACCTGCAGATTATTTGTGACATTTTAATGCAAGGA
The DNA here is from genome assembly GCF_017590135.1 of Pyrgilauda ruficollis. Classification (NCBI taxonomy): domain Eukaryota; kingdom Metazoa; phylum Chordata; class Aves; order Passeriformes; family Passeridae; genus Pyrgilauda; species Pyrgilauda ruficollis. The sequence goes on along the minus strand of NW_024523822.1, from coordinate 16,205,843 downwards.
CTCATGCAACTAGAACAAATGTTCCTTTAGTGTTATGAAAATTGTGATACAGCTTTCTTGAAACACGCCTGACATCCATGAGTCTGTTCCTTGTGCCCACCCTTCACTGCCCACTGAATCCAGGCTCTCAACTGTGTTAGTCTTAGCCATTAATTTTCTCCAGTCAAGCATACAAAACCCACTGACCCCAGCCTGGAAATGCTTTAACTCAGGATAGATTTAACACAGGGAAGAACCTGCTAATATAGTTATAGAGACTGGGAAAATCCTAGTGTGTCTCAACAGATAACAGATAACACACTTGGACACTCAAGGAATGCAAAGCCAGCCAGGTCATAGTAATGTATGTTGTACTTTGTTGTCCATTCTAATCTGGGTTAACCTAGATTCTCAAAATTAGATATCTGTCATACAAGAAACAGCTAATACTTGCTCTCATCTTCTGCCTGAAAATCATGCATTGTGTAACGCTGAAAGAAAGGGCTATGTTAGGAGATTTGATTCTCAAGAAAAATACAGGTTTGAAGTCTGTATATATTTGTAGCTATGACCTAACAAACCTATAACTTGCCAGATAGAAGTTTGTAATAACAATTTGGGCCCTAGCAAAGTGGTAACTTCCAGTTGAAGCTATTTAGTAACAAATATTTTCTTGGCAAAATCAAAGCATTTTATGGTAAAAATAACAACTTCATGAAAAATAGAATTGTTTTTCTACTGAGCAGAAATGAAAATGAAGTATTTGGTTTCAGGTTTACTTGGATAAAATTGTTTTGTTAACCAACAGCATGTTCCAGCATCCATGCCCGGGACTCACAGCTGCCGACGTGCAAGCAGCAGTTCTGGTCATGGATGCCAGAACTCTGTCCCAGAGCAGAAGGGAGGTGTTTAATTCCACAGAGGAAGCACAGTGTTGAACATGATGTTCTCATTGTTGTTCCTATTGTCTAGCTTGTGGTCTCTCAACCTCCTTCCTCCTCTATCCCATGCTGTCAATCCTATTCTGGGATTTTGGGCTCTTCCCAGCCCAAGTGCTCAAGCAACGCCCTTGAGTTTCTGAATTCCTCCCAGTGAATGGGGCTTTCCTTGCCAGTTTGCATCCAAATTCCCTGATCTTTCCATTCTGTTTACTTACCCCAGATTTTAATCTAACATTTTTTTCTCTTGCTCAATTTCCTGCTTGCTCTTCTCCTCTTTCCTTGGCTGGTGCTCTATTCAGTGCTTTATTTTGGAGGGGTGAGACAGAGCATACCATTTAAATAAAATGGAATACAACACTGGGCATAGTTATTTCCTCATTCTATTGACTAATCCTGCACCCATCTTTGTGCCATTGGAGAGCTTCACCCTGTGTAGGCACATGCCTTCTTCCAGGTCATCACTGCACACGGGAGGCAGTCTAGCTGGCAATACTAATCCTGGGTAACGAAAGCTGGGATTCAGTCTGTCAGAACTTACAAGACAGAAGACTTAAAGAGAGAGCTGACAGCAGGAAAGGGAAAGACTGGAGATCAAAATAGCTCTTGAAAATACAGAGGAGAAAGAGATGGAAAAATAGTAGTGAGAGAATAATCAGTTTCAAACTGACTTTGAAACCATGGCATGAAAATCTAAAGTAAAAAAAAAAAAAAAAACTTCCAAAATGACAAGACATTTTCTACTGGGGAGCCTGTTGGTCTTTAGGATGTACACCCCTTTAATTAGCTTGAGAGTCCCTGTCTTAGGAAGACATTAGAGATTTCTGAAGGTCTTTTTGTGCTCACATAAAGTCATTGTTGCCAAAATAATATCTTATATACACAACTACTGTCAGCACAAGAATGTTCAGCCTGCAGCAAATGTGTAAAATTTAATCTAGTTTAACCCTCTGCACTGAGGCTGACCTAATTCCAGTGGCTATGCATTTGTGGTGGGTTAAAATGCACACACAGCTGCTGTGATGAGGATGACATGGAGTGCATCAAAAAATGATTTACCATTTCCATGGACATGTTTCAGAGAGTCTATAGGCACCTTGTCCAGGACTTCTAGACTCAATGGTAACTTTTTCCTTCATGTGATTGGTCCTCAGGATCAGTCCTGCAATGACAAAAGAGGCCACTTTCTGTCTAATTATCCCCTTGCCAAAATACTTAATATCTTCTCATTGCAAATGTGAAATCACTGGGATGGGAGACTGCTTCCAGTGCTAAGGTGATTGATATCACTAAATGACTTCTGCACACTTGCACTCTGCCAGGACTGTGCTGTCAATACAGGTCAATAACAGACTTATCACAAAATAAATAAATGATATGTGCCCATGCTAAGCTGCAGCTCCAGTCTAGGTGGAGAAAGTAATTACAGAGGAAAACAATTTCTCCTTTAGATGTTTTTTAAGAGCACAAAGGATAAGTCAACTCTGGCACTGCTGATTTAGCAGGAATCTGGTGGACCTCAGTAGAGGAGAAATATTATCCCTCCTGCCTCTGGGTTGGTGGTAGAATTTTAACAAGGAGTTCCTAAGAGACCCCTCAAAGCACATCACTGCATGTAATTCATTAGCTCAGCTGCACCTGAGGTCTTGGATTTTCTGGACAGGGTGTGCTTCTGCAAAGTGACTATAAAAAATAGAGACCAGGCTCAAGCACAAATCTCCAGAGGAAGTCCAGATGGCTATTGTAAAAATCCAATCAAAAAAAGCCTCTGGCCTTGATAATTTCTAGACTGATTTTAATAAGAATTATCAGAGCATTTTCTCTCCCAAATTGTGAGAGGATTTTTCAGTACGAAAATAACAATCTGTCACTCAATTAAAATTTGTTTATGCCACAAACCACAGGGAACTCGGATGGTGAAGGATAGAAAGGTTGCCACTGACAACCCAATTTGTCAATTTTATTCTTTTGGATTGGTTTATTCTCTTATCTTTTCTCTGATATCTTTTAAAATATTTGACTAAATATTACAACAGTTGTGGGAAGGTTGGAGGAAGAATAAGTTTAATTAGATTTGAGGAGGTCAGGGTCTGAGCAATTAACACTTCAGTCGTGGTTGGCCAAAGATACAGTTTCAAAAATCTTAGCAGGTGCAAAGTGATGCTACATGGGGAGGTGGTACAAGCCTTTGTTGCAATATTACAGCATCTGAACACTTCCTAATAAGCACAAGGGTAAAATTTGGAGGATATCAAGTAATAAGTGTTGGCATATCTTTTGAGAAAAAGTTGCACAAGGGATTATTTTCTAATGTTTGTGCACACTGTGGCCAGCAAGAAGACTCTTAACCGAAACAAAATTATTAATAATTAATGTTTTATCTTTCACAATGTGTAATTAAACTGTGACACTCATTTTTACAAAATATTGAGATCAAGAGTTTAATGGCATTAAAGAAAGATTATATCTTACAAGGATAATACTAAATCAAATGGGGTGGAAGAAAAATTCAGGTAATACACAACCTCCCTGCTGCAGGCACAGACATCTCCTAATTAATAATAAGACAAATATTCCTCTTGGTAGGTTATCCTGTAAGTGCTCACCTCGGAGATTCCTGATGCTCTCTCTCTCTGCCAAGAACAAACTCCCTGAGACAATGACCAGACCAGCAAACCACCAGTGCATGCCTGGTGAAAGGACTTCATCTAAGGAAGGGCCCATCAAAATTACTGTGACTTTAAGGAAAGAACACTGTCTCAAGCATGACCAGGAAATTACCTTCAGTCCTTGTATTGCCTGTTTTGTCTGAAAAATTAAAATTTTATTCTAAAAAGAACCAAACAAGATGGGTAACCACTGGTAGGGGATGGGATAAACAGTGCAAGGGATCTTGCCTCTACCAGGGGGCTAGCACAGAAAGAGAGACAGAGTACTCACATCTCTGAAGTGTTAATTGACACACCCACAGAGACAGATTGTTCTTTAGCTTCTTCCACTGTCACCTGTAAGAAGTTTGAGGTCATCTGAAAAGGCAGTGTTCTGCTTCAGATTGTCATAAAATATTCTTTCTATGGGAACAAAAAGGAAAGCAATTATCAGTGAAATTTTATATAGAGAAAGCATTGTGCAAAGGTAGACTCCCACAAAGAATGGCAAAGGGAGGAGAGAACAGTCACAGTATATAAGATTGTGCTTTTGTTAAAAGCATCTTCTGAAAACCAAAATAGCTGACCAAAACATAATTTACTCAGGCATAAAAAAAATTAAACAAAATTTAAAATGGAAAATTCCAGTGAAATATTTCCTTTAGCTCTGTGCACAGTTATGCTGCCATGTAGCAGGACTAGTAATGAAGAGAAAAGAACATGCTGAGTGGTATGCATTGAATCAGTCTGTGAGACCTGGTCTCATTTGCTACTCTTGATCCATTGACTTCTCACATGAATTCAACTCCTCCCTGATGCCCAGGATCCTATCATGCCTCTAATTTACTTGGACTCCAGTTTCATATTTCCCCTAGGATAACAGCATTATACTAAATCCCAGGGATTGCAGTTTCAGCATGAGGCTCACTGCAGAGCTGCCTGGGAGATGAAGTTGTGACAAGTAGTGCAGGAAGCTTCACTGGAGGATGAGACACTCCACCTGAGAAAAAAGCAAGGCCAGCAGCTACAGCTCAGAGGAGGACGTTCAATGGGCCACAGCATATCATAGGTGAGGGTGTTAAATTGGTTGGTAAATGGGTTAAGAGAGAAATTTCCCTCTCCCATCCAGCACAGCCAAGGTGGAAGAATGAAGCAGCTGCCTACCAAAGACTGCTTTTCTCTGAAGCCTTCAGCACTGCCCATGAGAAAGGCAGGAGTGTAGGCTTGCTGCAGTGTCCAGTGCCATCCAGTCCCAACTTCAGAGGAACCACATCTGCCCCTTCAGGATGTGCAGGGTTTGGGTCACATCCACCAGCTCCATGCAGATATCTCAGATGCTTCACTGAAGACCCCTTGAAATGGGGTGCCTGATGTTCAGGGACCCAGACTGAAACCTGAGCTCCATTGACTGAAATAGGAGCTCAGACATCTAAATTTAGATGCATATGTCATTTTCTAGAGATGCAACTGGATCCTGTAATGTGTTATCTGTGGCTGAGTGTTAACTGCTCTGTGATTAGAGGATATATGATGGTAACATAGTAAATCATTGCAAACCAGAGTGCAGGATCTCAAATATCTTCACATTTTTCTGAAGAAGAACTGTAAACATTTGGTCTTTAAATGAGATTCTGGAAAAAGAAATTACAGTGCTGCTAAATATATCCTTTTAATCTTATCCTGTGAATCTCAGAAGACCTGAGTTGGCAGTGTTTTTCTCAGACAGAATTTCCTCTGCTGTCCATGGGATGATGTACTGTGGCTGCAAGTACCACTGTGGGCAGAATGGGAAGGAGAGATGAGCTCTTCCCACAGGCATGGAGCAAATCCAGTGAGCATGACATTCCATCCATGCAATGATCTGGGCCTCTGTGCCCCCTTTGGTCAAGGGGAATCTGCTCTCACCATGTTGCAAAGCCAAACTTTTTCTGCATCCTCTTCACAAGTTAATGGAGCACAAGGAATTGGATTACATTAACCTCTGTGCTCATACAAGGGAGGAGTAAAGACTCGCTTCCTTCTTCCTGGCTGCACAGGTCCAATGACATCCTCACCCTGGGTGTGCTGTCTTGGCTTGAGTAAACCCTGAATAAGCATGGACAGATCTGACTCAAACTATGACTAAAAACATCTTTAAAGGGTTAATAAGCAGTCTGAAAATCCCACATCAAAGACATAAGGCTATACATATGGAATAATGCAGAATATTTAATTTTCAGATGGATTTGCTCCACTCTATTTAAATTCTGTGACCTTCAGGGAATCAAGTTAGTTCAAGCTTTTAGTTTATAGATTTTGTGTTTGGCATTCAAGGTTAACTTCTTGCTTGATTAGACACAGGCGAATTCTAGCAGCTGCAGTACCACAGTGGAAATGTAGCCCTATACTGTATTTAGTCAGAAATGTCAAGAACCTAGTAGTTATCTACAAAGAACTCATTTTGTCTTCCATTAGCAGCATTAAAGTAAATTTAGTAGTGGGGTTTTTTTCATGTTGCACAACATAAAAAATGTCGTAAAGTGGAACACATTAGATGAATTGAAGATGACCGTCCCTATTTCCACAAGGAGTACCATTGTGTTGTTGATTCATTATTACTATGAGTACAAAAACACCAAATGAAAGTTCAAGCAATTTGGAAAAATATTTGCCAGCTAAAGGAGCCATGCAAACCATCCTAGTAACACTGTAAATGGATGCTAAAAATTCCAGAAGTTGAACAAAATAAAAGTCATATGTGGCACACAAAACCAAAAGAAAATAATCCAAATACACAGGAGCAAGTCAGGTTCAGAAAAACCAGCGGTGTTGTTTTTGTCCTTGATTAGTTGCTTAAGATGCACTGGTGCTGGCAGAAGCTGGCCTGTCCAGACAGCTGCCTGTGCCTGCACAGAGTCTTGCAGGAACATGGTACATGTCCTTTGGCCACCTAATAGCTGCCATGGTTTGTGAGACACCTTTTGCTGTGTCAGACACAAGTCTGCACCTCCTGAGATGATGAGGTTCTCCAGATGAGACCTGCTGTACCTGAATCTGGCTGCTCGCAGGGGCTGCCAAAGCTGAAGGCAGTCTCAGACCCAGCTTAAGGAAGTATATGCTCAAGACTGCTTTCAGACTGCTTCAGATCTCATTTGCCTTGGTAGCAGAGTGTGACAGGGCTCTCTCTTCTAGGAGGGGGCCACTGCTGTGTCTGCTAATGGGCAGTGACATGAAGCCAGGCCAGAAGAAAGCGGTGTAGTTGTCAGACCAGGCAGTGAGTGCCACCTGTGGGCTGGGGGCAGCCCTTGAGTAGGGTCTAGTATTGCCCTGGCAGGTATCATTGTCTTGCCCCAGAGACATTTGACATTTCCCAAGGCCTTGCCTATTAATAGGTCTCCATTGTATAGTCATGTCAGCATTTCCAGGGAAATATCACTGTTACACAGCTGTTTCATGCTCCCAGCTCGAGTGTGAGCATCAGCTTCAAGTCAGACCTTTGCCTTATAATGTTTGGTTTAAAATATTACTGACTTTATATCTGAGTGAAGAGAGACAAATTTAGTTTGTAGTTGAAGTAAACACCTTTGAAATGACCTTGGCTAGTACATGGCTGTTATGCATCAGTTTGAAGTGAGCTTGACAAGAGAATACACATTGGCTGCTTCTTTTGATGCACAGTTCAAGTGAAGACTTGAGAGCTTGTTGACTGGGAACATTCAGATATGAATCAGGGAAAGAATGTTTTCACATGCAGCTTCCTCCTCCACCTTTTCTTTACTTCTTTTAATATGATTTCCAGATATTTCCCCAAGACATTGGCAATAATAGTTGCTACATGGCGAAGAAACCCTATTTAGAGATTTTACAAGCCATTCTAGACACATATTCAAAAGGTATTTTGATGCTACAGGAATATGACTATTTTTCTTAACTTACTAAGTTAGGATTCCACCAGCTTTTTTATTTTTAGGAATAGCTAGTGTGAACTAGAATAAAGAAATATAGTTTAATGCCTTGGTATTTGAAGAGATCTGATCTTGCAGCATTGCTACTAAGGTATATAGTGTGCTGAAATTTCAGCAAGATAGATAAAAAGTAGTCTTTGTAGGGAAGGTCCTAAAATTGTCATCAGAATTTCAATACCCCTCATAGCTGTCTGTGGGCATGCAAGGGATCTTGAGACTCACTTTGTTTTTTGAGGAAGAAAAGGAAGGAAAATGTCATGTAGAACTCCACTGTGGTGTGTCTGTCCAGAAAATATCTGTAGTTCAAAATTGTCTGCAAGTGTCAGGGAGACCAAATAATATGCTTTTGATACCATATCTGGGACTGTCCTGTACCCATTGGAGGTGGTCATCAGTGGGGTTGGGCAGGCTCTGGGATGTGAAGTACATGGCTCTCCTAAGACTTGTTCTGCCGCTGTCTGTGGACACACCCGGGCAACTGTTCCCTTCTCCTTGTGTTACTTTGTCCAACAATGCCCTTCCCATTACTAAAGATATGAGTATCTCTCAACTGTGGTGATTGAGGGATTTCTTCCCATTCTGGGGGCTTAAGATCTGCTAGATCAGACCCACCCTTGCAAGCACCCAAGGAGCACAGGCTGCTCCCGAGCAGATTGTAGAGCAAATGTAACCTGGGTTACAAATGTAACCAGGGTTATGTTGCACCCTGGAAAAGGTTAACTTAGTGCTGCTTCTGGGCTACTGTAACCAGCATCGGCCTCCTCAAAATGCCCAGGAAAGCTGAACCTGTCTGTATTAAATCACTGTGCTGCTCTTGGTGGTGGGCTCAGCTTGTCCTCTGTTGAAAGCTGACAGCATGACTGGGGCCCTGACTGGGAGGGAGTGTTTAGACAAACTCCTGTAGGGTTGGCTGAGCCTCATGGCACTACATTTGCTGAGCAAAACATACAGTTCTGCTACTGAATTGCAGCAGGGAGTAGTCCTCTAGAGCACCATGAAAATCCAGAAGAAGAAATACACCAAAACCCCATGTGATGTGGAATCTTCTCCAACTGGGCCATATTTATAATTCCCTGTGGAAGGACCATCTCCCTATCATGAAGGGTTGGCTTCTCCTCTGGGCAGCTGTCATGCACAAAGAACAGCCACCTTCCTCCTGCCTGCCCATGGCTCCCTTCTGAAAGCAGTATCATACACAGTAGTTTGCAAGCAAATAAATCAAATCATTCTTTCATTGTAATCTATGACAACTGTTGAACATGACAGTATTGCAGGTAAAGCAAAGCAGCAGCTTCCTGTCTTAGAGATGGCTCATGCCACCATTCAAAACTGAGGGACACTCAAAATAGGCACATGTATGTTGATGATCCTGAAGAGGAAATAGCTGAGTAAAGTGAGGACAAGGAGTAAAAAAGCTCAAAGTGATACAATATACACAAGGAAGTCCAGGCACAGAGTCAGGATTAAATGCTTGGGTTTCTGAAAGGCCTAAAGAAGGACCAAGGTTTGGGGTTAAAAGCTAACAAAAAAGGAGCACAAGAAGCTATGCTGTATCATTTAATCCTTTCTTTTGGGAAAAGAAGCAGGGTTCTAAGATCAAATTTGTCAATGAGACTATTTCATGGCATTGCCTCATCCATGGACCAAAACTTCTTGGAGTATTAGCTTACAGTTGATCATGTACATTCCCTGGATGGCCCAGTCTACTGATTTTGTGCCTGGGAGCTCAACTGCATCTTGTTTAAAACATGACATTCAGCTCTTAGATCCAAGTGATTACTGGCTGATTCATATAAATGTTAATATGTATACAGAGGTGAGGGCTTTCCTTTCCCCACAGAAGACTGCAAAATAAATTATAGATGCTAATGTTGATGTCTTGGAAATGAAAGCTAAAGTAAACTGTCAGTGAGACATGTAAATGGCTCCAATAATTTTGTTTTGAAGAGAACTAAAACTCTTAGCATCAGCCAGCTGGCATGTAAAAAGTCTGTAAATATTAAAAGTTTTCTTTGGCAAGAATACCAAAATATTACTGGTATCTCTGGCATGTAATTCAAATAAAAATTAAGTCAACTGTAAATGTTAACAAACCTTAAATAGCCCTGATATCTACTAAATGGAGTTTCATTATGCCACGCTGACATGGCCTCAAGTAGTGCTTGAATCATAAGGACTGTGTTGGGTGATTCTTGGGTAGGTACATGAAGTGTTTAATGAGGCATGTTTTCTTGGGCAACTTGGTACCTTGCCTTTTATGTGGCTGGCTCTGCAGTGATAATCCCCTTTCCCTCTGGCTCCTTCTGCAGCAAGCCCCAGGCTGGACTGCTGCATAGCCTAGTTAGGTTTTCCTCTTTCTGGTCCTTGATATTTGAGACATCTTGAGCCTTTTGCATAAGACTAAAAAGCACATGTGCCCTTCAGAGAAGGTCAGCACAGCAGCACATGCACTGAATGCTGATGCTGTGGATGCACTGAGGATTTCTGGATGTGCAGTGCTGCAGTGGCCCTTGATGGACATGCCCAGCCTGATCTGTGAGCACTTTGTGCAGATGCTTACTGCACAGGAAGAGGCCCAGACATTCAGTGGAGAATTTCAATTAGAAATCCCGCAGAAATAGAGCAGTTGCCAAATTATTTGTGGAGAAGAATTGAGAAAGATGATTCTGGAGGAGGCTGGATACCCAGTAGCCTTATCCATTCCTGATTCCTGGAAAACACGTGTCTTGCAGCCAAGTAAGGATGTTGTTCCTGTTACCTTAACTTGTATTGATTATGCCAGGCATGTTTGTGAAGATGGCAGTTGGCCCATTAGTGCACAGGTCATTTCTCTAGTCTGAACTTTAAAAACAAGCTGCAAAACATTGTTTGAAGGTTGCTTCCCAAAGATCCCTGTTGGTGGGAAGGAAAAGCAGGAAATCTGATGGCTGCTGGCAGCCTGGGCTGTGATGTGTATTTTCTCATCAGCCCCAAATCTGCCTTAACTACATGAACAAGGGTTTGAGTCCATGCTAAGGTTCCTTATCCCTCTCCTCCCCTCAGCCCTCCATAAGCGTAAAAGGAGAACACTTCTGGGTTGAGATAAAGATAGTACAGTTTAGTAAAGCCAAAGCCATGTGCACAAGCAAAGAAATACAAGGAAGTGATCCACCACTTCCTGTGGACAAGCAGGTGTTTGGCCATCCTCAGGAATGAGGCTCCATCACGTGTAATGGTGACTTGGGAAGACAAGCAACACTACACTGAATGTCTTCCCCTTCCTCCTTCTTCCCCCAGCTGTAGCTGTTGAGCAGGATGCCACATGATTTGGAACATCCCTTGGGTCAGCTGGGATCACCTGTCTCGGCTGTGTCCCCTCCCAACTCCTTCTGCACCCTCAGCCTCCTCACTGGTGGGCTGGGTTGAGAGGCAGAAAAGACCTTATGCTGTGTAAGCCCTGCTCAGCAGTAACAAACACATCCCTGAACTATCAACATGTTTTCAGCACAAATCCAAACCATAGCCTCATACCAGCTACTATGAAGAAAACCAACTCTATCCCTGCCAAAACAGAACAGTCTGGAACTGAGAACCATCAAGCTAATAAAAGCATGGAGATGCCCCTTTGTTAGTAAGCCCAGAGACGGTGGCACTGTGGCTCATTGCATATGCTCCAACACACAAGCAGCTACATCTGTGCAGCAACCTGGCAAACTGCAGCAGAGCTCCCCATGGCATAGCACTTAGTCTGGGAAGACCAAGACCTGCAGGATCTTTAATTTAATTTTTACAGCTCTGTGGTATGGAATGATGACTCTAGCAGAAATTACTGTTCTGTATTGTTGAAAAATCAAAAAATAATATCCATAAGGCAGAAAGAATATATTGCCAGGCACCATCTTTTTGGTATAAAAAGCAATAGGAGTTGGTTTAAGAAGTAGACTTTCATTGCTCCTGTCTTTTCAAGAATCACCTTGGCAAAGGGTTAGGTATGCATAATGCAATATTCCACGGTTATGTAGAAGAACAACCTGTGCAATATGGCATCATATTTTTCAAGGCTATATAATGAAAGAGGCCAAAACTGTGTCTAGATTATTTTTCTGCAAGTGAGTAATGTGGAAGATAATAAAATATTTATGTTACATAACGGGAACCCTCTGGTTATGCTTTATTTTTGGAAATGTTACAAAAAAAAGCCAGGGTTTCTCTGAAATGAGCATTTACTAACTTAATGGGAAATGCAGTGTGGATTTAGCAGAAGCCTTGAGAAAAACAGCAGACTGAAGTATCTAGTGGAGTGCTCTGGAGCTCTGTTGCATTGTACTTGCTGCAAGCCCCTGTCACATGGAGGATTACGTGCTTACCACATTTGCCAGGAGGGCAGTTTTTCTCTGTGTCCCCACACAACTGTGTGTCTCATATGTGCTCCTAAGGCTTTTAACTGAGATGGAGTGTGTTTCCACCCTGCATTACCAGTGAATAGTTTATACTCTGCCAGGGAGCAATACAAGAGAGGGAAACAGAGCCCTGAGCATACTGGAGATGCCCACACTTTCCCAACAGGGTTGGAGGCTGGTTTTGCTGAACTATTGCAAATGAGGAGGTGCAGGATCACCTGCTGCTGGTGATGTTGAAGTGCTTGTCTCCCATTGTCAACACTCTGAGTGCAAAATAGGTTTTGAAATGTTCTCTGATAACATCACATCATTGCAGGCATACTTGGCCTTTTCCAAAATGATGCAAAAATACCACAGAAAGATAAATACAATACCACACCATGCCATTATCTACTTCCTGACAGGGTATTATCCTAGGTAAGGGCCCAGGCATCCTGCTGATAAATTTGATAAGTGAACAGATGCAGGGAAAAAAAAAAAAAAGAAGGAAGGACCACTTAATGGAGAAAAGGTTGGTAGAGAGCCTCAAAATTCCAACTCTGTTGGTGATCAGGTTAGGGAGATTGGACTCACGCAGAGGCCTGTGTCGTGTTACTGATTTTATTTATTCAATTAACAGTACTGAAATCAAAACAGCCTAATTATTTGTTGCAAAAAAGGCAATGTGAGACTCAGTGTTTTTTAGCACTGGCAGGATTTTTCACCCCTACTTTAGCAGCTGTTTGTCTGAGGACTGATTGCACCAGCCTGTGACTGGCCACACTGGCATTGGTCAATGGGAAACTCAGATTTTGCATCTTCTCTGGCCAAGTCTGTCGTGCTGGGTACTGATAGCCAGGCTGTGCAGAGCTACTTTTAGGGATAAAATTGGATAATGGTGAATAGACAGGAATTGTTGGTGATTGCTCAAGATTTATATTAGGATTTTCCCCCATTCATCTTCCCATTTGGGAAAGTGTATTCCCCAAAGCTGATGGAGACAATGTGGTGCCTTCCACAACTTCTGTGTTAGAATTCAAAATATGGGGAAGATGAGTGATTGGGACAGGAGGTTTTTATGGAGCCCTACACAGTTTGTGCTCACTGTCATCTGGAGAAGGTGCTGTTGATTTTCTGCTTATTCTCTGAGATTTATAAGAAGGAAAAATGTCTGCTGTAGCCCAGTGTTACACAAGCAACACAATACAAAGTAAACATCAGCTTGGATCAGGACAGTATGAGGTTCCCTGAGTCCATGAGGACCAGTAAGATTAGTTACCAATATCTGCAAACTATTATTAGAGATGAAACTCAGAAAATTCACTGCCCCTGCCTGTTGGCAGATGGAGGATGTGTGGCAGTAGAGGGACAGAGACAGGACAGGGATAAGCCATCAGCTGCTCTGCTGATGGGAGCCACCACCCCACATACCCTCACTTCTGTACAGTTACTGCACTCACTGTGGCAGTGTCCCATGCAAATGTTTCAAAGGCTGGTGGAACGAAAAACACCCCCAAGTATTTGACAAGCACAGAGGTACAGGGAGGAATGGAAAATTCTTACTAATATATCAGGATGCCACAAATCATGCAACTATTGAAAAGTGGGGGGGAGGGGGGGGGCAAGCTGCAAAAGTGATTAGTATCATACAGAGTATGAGGCTATTTAACTGTTAGATTCAGATTTCCATACAGTTCAAAGGCTGCTAAGCATCTGTTTGGCCATGACTATGTTGTTTTCTGATAAGGATATCAGTATTTGAAGTATTTGAAGAAAGATTAAGGAAATGTAATAGCAAGATCCTACTTTACATCTTCTACTACAATTCTGGGCAGCTAATGAGAGGAGAGAGCCCCAGTCTATCTGAATACATAGTGCACCATGTAGATGAAACATATACTTAATTGGCAGGTGAGAGACAACACAAAACATCCCCAAGCAGCTAAATTTCCTTCTAAAATTTCCAAACAATGCAAAATCAGAACAGCTTAGGCATGCTCTGTCCTTTCCCCAGCTTTCTGCCCATTGCAAGGACTTTCTATTTAAGACCATTCACATCCCAGTTCAGCCAGGGCTGTCTGTGTTCCTGTATCAGCAATGTGCCAGTGTATGGCTTGAGCTTTAAGCAATTAAAAGTTTAAGAGGTTTGTGATATGGAAGGCAAGTTCCTAAATCAAATAAAAATATTCTTCTTTTGCTTCAGACTGTACAATAATTTGTTCCAAATTTCATGCTCTCCATTGGTCCAGTTTACACAAACTCACAGTAATTAGCTGCAGAGATTATTTTAAATTTACAAAAGCAATCATTCTCTGTGATGGCTTGATGCTATGCCCAACTCCCTCTGAATAGACTTTAATGACACAGTAACCATGGTTACAGTATATAAAATATGCAGCCATGAAATAGGGAAATGTAACAGTGTAATATAATTTTCTCTGGAAAATAAAGGGGTTTGGCATATTTGCCTTAATTAGGACATCACATTAAGTATTTCATGTTTGCATTCTTTATGAAAATAAAAGTCATAACACGAAAAGTGATTTTTGAATTCTATTCAGTGGCATACGGTACCATTGGGAAAGCATTTCCCCCAGTAAAATAGGACATTTTAATTGGACATCTATAATTGCCATTCTGGTAAATTGAAGTTATAGCATGTTGGAAACAAGCTGAGAGATCCACTGCAACTGGAGCAGCCATATGTCACAGAGCTCAGGGTTTTAATCTGAGTGGCCACTGAGAGGAAGTAGCTAAACTTAGCTGGTTAGCCATGACTGAAACTCAAAATCTTACTTCCAACACAGATGCTACCTGTTGCTCTGTCCTGTCCAGGGGACAACTTCAGAGTGGTCTTGACAAGCTCATCTGCTTAGCTGTACTTGCAGCAGAGATGCCATAACGAGTGGCAGACAGCCTTGAAGTGACAGTTTTTACCAATACAAAGGCAGTTACTTTATTTTCTCTTGAAACATTCATCAAATGATGTTAGATGAGGAATGTATTTGTATAATCTAGTCTCTTCATGACAAACTGATTGCAAGAGAAAAGATTAAATTAATTGAAAAACATTGATTATGAGCAGGTCATTTAGTTCTTGCCTCAAGCACACCACTTCCTTATGAGCAAGGCATGGAAAGATGCTCTCAGTTCAGCTGTACCTCTTGTTCTCCCAGCTGCAGCCTAGCGAAGTAATCACAAAGGAAGGAAAATTAACCTTAGAAAATACAAAAGGATGAAAGGTTGGTGAATATCCTTCAGTTCCATTTAGGTCAGGCTGGCATTCAGCAACTACCTCTGTCCAATTAGGCAAATGGGGAGAATCTGCTTTTTGTCCCCATATCTTGTGCAACTTTATTGCAGAAACAGAAGTGGAAGATAACATTTTTATTTCAAAATACAGATATAATAAGATTCCATTTAGGGAAATGAGACTAGGTTTCTCTTTTTTTTGCTAGCATGTTATTTTTTTTGTTTGTCTTTGATCACTTTTTTCCCCCACCATCCAGAGAAGATCACATAGAAAATGCAATTAAGATTGACATGTATATGTTCTTTAAAATCTTGGACTCAATTTCTGAGATCTATATTTTATTGGTGCAGAAGGGACAAAAAGAGCAGGACTCCTTTCTGAATCTCCTGTGTGTTGAAAGGATTTATGAAATAGAGTCATAGGATGGTTTGGGTTGGAAAGAACTTTAAAGATCATCTACTTCCAACTTCCCTGACATGAGCAGGTGTACCTTCCACTAGACCAGGTTACTCAGAGCCCCATCCAACCTGGCCTTGAACATTTCAACGGATGGGGCATCACCACTTCTCTGGACAACTTGTTCTAGTATCTCACCACCCTCACAGGAAAGAATATCTTTATTTCCAAGCTAAATATATCCTCTTTCAGTTTAAAGTTATTCCCCCTGTTTGATCACTACATGTCCTTATAAAAAGTTCCTCTCCAGCTTTCTTGTAGCCCCTTGATGTACTTGAAGCACTGGAAGGGGCTGTAGTTCTCCCAGAACCTTCTCTTCTCCAGGCTGAACAGCCCCAATTTTATGAGCCTGCCATCAAAGGAGAGGTGCTCCATCCCTTTGATCATACTTGTAGCCCTCCTCTGGACTTATTCCAACAGGCACAAGTCCTTCTTATGCTTAGGGCCCTGGAACTGGATGAGTACTGGATGAGTAGGTGGGAACTCACTAGAATGGAGTAGAGGGGCAGAATCCCCTCCCCTGTCCTGCTGGTCACTCTGCTTTTGATGCAGCTGGGGACACAATTGGCTTTCCAGGCTACAAGTGCACATCATGGTGAGCTTCTCACTCACCAACATCCCCAAGTCCTTGTCTTCAGGGCTGCTATTAATACAGTTTCTTCCCAGCCTGTATTTGTGCTTGGAATTGCCCTGATGCAAGTGCAGCACCTTGTACTTTGATTTGTTGAACTTCATGAGGTTCACACAGGCCCACCTCTCAAGCCTGCCCAGGTCCCTCTGGATTTCTCCTCACAGAACAGAACATCTTCTTAAGATATTTGCAAAGCACTTGTCCCTATGGGATCAAAATTAAACATCAGAAAAGCAAAGGAAAAACTATTTTCTACTGTATGCTCCCAAAGAAAAAGAAGGACTAAGTAGAGCACCAGCTCCAAACTTCATTCTAGGTTTGAGCTCATTTCTAGCAAAAAGAACTATGAACAACCATCTTCCTTCCTCCCTTTCTTTAATGAACATTAAATCACCAAAGAAATCAAAGGACATTATTTGAGAAAGTAATGACTGTGTCCTGGTCTACCTAGCGTCATTATGATAAAAAGCATGGTAAAATCCTAATCTTAATTGAGTCAATGCAAAAATTAGCATTGATTTAAATATTTTTCTTTTCATGTGAAACACAGATTCAATATTCTCTTCAACACTGACACTTGACATAAGTACTCCATGACTACTGGCCAGCCAGCCAGAACTGTTAGTCAGAGGACCAGAACTCATGATGGTCAGGAGTTCACAGCCCTTCTGAAGTCTCAGTGACATGCTGGTGGTGGTTCCTGCCCTGTCAGTGCTGTGCCCACCTGTCCCGGTTCAGTTCTGCATCTTGTAGAGAGTGGTGACAAAGGCATCTCCCACCCCCCTCTTACTGAGACACAGCACTGACATGCCCTGCTCACTGAACAACGTGTCCTCAAACCTCATTCTGGTGTTCCCAATAATTCAAACCTACTAAAAATAGATGTAATTTTAAAGAGTAATTACACACTATTACGATCCTTTGAAACTGAGTAAGTATATCAAATTATAGCAAAAAAGGGCAAAGATAGAGAACTGTGAGCCCCTTCTTAATTTTACTGCTATGTTTTTGAGCTATAAATTTCCATATGCACTGGTTTCTGTACCCAATAGCAACTTATGGTATCAAATGGTATCATGGTTTCTTCTCCAGTCCCACTTCCATGCAAAAATGTCAGCCAGACACATCTTGGAAGCTGGCTGTTTGAAGACTAATACATGTTGTTTGATATTGTTAATGTATGATACCTGTGTTTCATGGTCCAAGCCAGTACTGACCTCATCCAGGAACATCTCCTGATTAAGGGCTACCCCACAGGAATTGACCCATGGCATTACTGAGGGGACTCTGAGAAGACCAGCTGATGCAGTACACATCACATAGACCTGCAGTGGTGCTTAGGTTCTCCCTCTTCCCCAGTTCATGTTGAACTGTATTTATGCTTTTCTGGTTTTTTAAAATAACTCTGCTGGTAGATCTTTTTCAGTTGCTTGGAATGAAGAAAGTCTTTGCTTAAAATTGCTGCATTGCAACATCGCTACTCCCAGCTATTAAACATCCCACGGCACGAAACACCGAGTCCACACAGGCCTACCTTAGCAAGTGTTCCAGTCAAGCACAACATGAGTCATCTTCTGAGCTTCAGCTGGATGATTTGTGAGGAATTTGCAGGTGTGTGTGTTTGTTTGGATTACAAGGAGACTATTTCAAGTGGAGACAGAATGTTTCATTCCTGCTCCTCAGTCTCATATGCACATTATATTTGTCACTCCTGTCAACAAACATTTGTAAACTAAAAATAATGAGTTAAATATATGCACTTTATTACACTGCTCTGGAAGCCATTTGTGCTTACAATTTGAATTTCAGCTCTTAGCTGTCTCATTTCTTTGGGAGACAGCACTCTCGCTGTGCCATTGGAAAGAAAGGTCTGTCCTTCTCCCCCCACCCATCTTGAGTTTACGCACCCTTACTTTTAAACTTCATATTCAGAGAAGAGCAACATCTTCTAAAATTCCAAAGAGTTTGTAGACAGCCTTGGGAAAACTGGCTTGGATCATTTTTCAGGGCAAATTTTTGAGACCACATTTTCCACCAGTGGAAGTTGCATGCAAGCAAATGACAGCCTAACTAGGACCCTGTCAGGTTAAACAAACATGCTCATCCTTTCCAGCACAGGCTTTCCGTTTGCTCTGTCTCTGTTTTGCTGGACAGCTCAGACTCTCCTGAAATAATTGTCTCATTAGGTATATGGGATACAATTTGTAAACTGCATTCTGTCATCTCACAAATAAATTATCCCCAAACAGCTACTGAACAGTGAGTGAGAACACAGTCCAGCACATCTATTTTGCATGATTCTTGAATGAGCAATATCTATATGTAATCATTGCCATTCAGGTAGGAAGGTCAAGGTCAAATCCTTTGCAGTGCCTGATCTCTTCCAAAGGCTGTGCAGAAGGGGTGCAATCATTATTCCACATCATCTAACAATGCATCCAAATATTTTTATGAAAATCAGATCAGATCTGATTATTTACATGATCTCCCCAATGGCCTTTCACAGGTGCATATGAGACAGGTAAAAAGAGAGGTGAAATGGGCAAAATAGGAAAAGTGTCTATAGAAAGCAAGGCAAAATTAAGAAGGAAAAAAAGAGAACTACGTGAATGTTAACTAAGGATTCAAAATGGGATAAATATGTAAAAATTCAAGCAAGAAAAAAGAAGTGAACAAGCACAGGATGCAAATATCATAAATTAAATAATTTTAGATGATTGTTATTATAGACAGCTGTCTTCTCTTCAGCAGATGCTCCAAGAATTTTGCTTCTGAAATTGTCTGACTGCAATTTAATTGTACTTCAAACATACAACAAAGTGTCACAAATGGAAATAGAATATACAATTATTTTCATTTTTCTTAATTAAAGCAAAATTGCATTTAATTTATACTCAGATAATCCCAGATATAAAAACACACAAGAACTTCATTAACAGAACAGAATGAGAATGAAGGAATTTAGTTATGATTTTGCTGAAATGGACAGTGCTAGCAAGTGGTTCACGGGTTGTAGCAGGAGTGCTGCATCTTTAATAAACGACAGCTGTGCAGTCTCAGGAGTCATACAGTAATGTATCATTTTCTTCTGAGACGCTGGCTCCACCTATCCAATTTTCTTAATGGTTATGATAAGCCATTAAGACCTTCCCCCCATCCAGTCCTGCTCATCAAAAAAATGTCACTGAGCTCCCATCACACACTACAACACGGCATGGGAAAATGTGTGGGCATCCTCTGCTCTTCTCTCATGGTGCCTAAGGCAGATGCACTCTGATTGTGTGACTTGTCACCAGCTCGGTGCATATGTCACTGTGGGGAGGAAAGGGTTAAAACCAGAAGATTTGACAAAAAGGAAGCGATAGCTTGTCTCAAACTGACTTTGCAGCTGAGAATGCTAAGAATGTCAGTGTGGGAAAACTCTATGTTTTGTGGCTAGTATTGTTCTTCCTCCGCCTGTTTTGAGAGGTGGAATTCCTGTGTGGAGATAACTCTCAGAGATACACTTGAGCTCTTGAGCTTCCTGCCGGGATGGGGGGTGGGAGGAGATAGAGAAGGGGAGAGATAGAGGGACAGAGAGAGAGAGAGAGAGAGGGATCCTGAAGGCACAGGCTTGTGATAAATTGATAAATTGCATGTGTGAGAAGCCCTTTTGGAGCAGGCAATACCTACCCCACTGCTCCACTGCTGCGTGCAAGGATGAACTGAGCCTAAGGGAGCCCGTGTCCTCACGTGTCTCTGCTGTCCAACACTGTTAGCCAGGTAATGAAAAAACCCCATCTTTGTATCTCAGCTGCAGTTTGGGGTCACCATGGTTACCTGGATGGGTTGATTCACACAGTCACACCGGCACCAGGTGCCCATTAAAATTAAACTCTCAAGGGAAAGTAATTTTAATTTGTTGTTTCTTTTTGCCTTAACTTGCCTTCTTAACACTTCTTTTTTGTTAGGACAGATCAATTTGGGATAGCACTAATGGGTTCTTGATTCTAGCTAGACCACTGCTGTTGAAGAAAGTGGTTTTTTTTGACAAACCAGAAGGCTAGGGTGAAGCTCCTGCTGCTTTGAGGGATGTGCCCATTGCAGAGCCATGGTCAAAGTGTTCTGGCTCTTACAAGTGCTGCCAACAAGAGCAATGTGCAGCTGCAGAGATGCTCGTGTGATGCTCTTCATTACAGCCCGTGCCCTAAAAGCCAAACTCCTGTTGCTGAATCTCTGCCATGGAGCTGCTAGGGGTAATGACAAGAAAAATTTTTCTTTGACTGATATCCTTCCACCTTCCTGAGATATTTCTGATCAAGGTAGTATGTAGGAGGAATAAGAGGAGAAAGCTCATGAAATCTTTTTGTACCAAGCACCACAAGAAAAACACTTGCAGAAGATAATTTCTTTCAGCAGAAGACACATAATCTAGAAATAATGATTTGTAGTGCAGACTGTGCACATAGTTATGCAGAAAGAAAGAAAATTTTACAAATGAAGGAATGAAACTCTACTACTGTGGGATTAATGGAAAACGCCAAGGAGACATTAACTCTGCCTGAAAGAGGTGGTAGACGCTTAGCATGCTGGAAAGCATTTCTATATTATTCTAAAGGAGCAGCAAAAAATACTGAAAAAGTAAGCAAAGGGAATTGAAGATTAACTTTGACATGCAATATTCATAGCCAGAGAAAATAGCTATTATTATTTATGTAGGAAAGATAGACAATATAGGATTCTTGTGGACATCCAGCAATTTGTCTAATAATGAGAACTAATTTCAATCTTGTTCTAATCATAGACAAATAAGCCCAAGTATTTCTAATACTCAGATGAAAAAAAATGAGCAAATAATAGAACAACCTATTTCACACACATACACCTCCTTCTGTATCCTTGTCTCCAAGGACTGAAAAGGTTTTGTTTTGTGACCCAGCAATCCAGCTGTATTTGGAGTTGTCCCTGGAGACAGCCTGAGCAGCCTGGGGTCACCCTAGGCCACCCCAGGCTGAGCACTTCATCCTGCCAGTCTCCTCTCATGCACTGTGGAGCCAGCAGGTTGGAGATCAGTGCTGGACAGGCACGGTTCAGCCAAGGAGTCTGGATCACAGAGAAGCAGCAGAAAGAAGATGTCTAGAATCTAGATTCCTGGTTCATTCTGTTTTAATGTCCATAGTCTTTTATTTGGAGTTAAAAATTGGCTGAAGCCATTTGCATTATTCCTGTTTGGTGTTGGTTTTTTGTTCTGTTTTTTTGGTTGGTTTTTTTTTGTTTGTTTGTTTGTTGGGTTTTGTGGTTTTGGTTTTTGTTTTTTTTTGTTGTTGTTGGGGTTTTTTTTGTTTGTTTGTTTTGGTTTTTTTTTTTTTTTTTTTTTAACATTAGTTTTTTCTTTTTGG